>NC_053119.1:4908049-4955549 GCF_010015445.1 Perca fluviatilis | reverse complement strand
CTGCACGATCTGTTCCACGCTAGCTGCTAGCCTCCACCGGGAAGCTAACGTTAGTTTAGCTAACAGCTAATTCGTCTAACCGCTTAGCTGACAGCTAGATTCAGTCTAAAATAACGTTAAGTCAAACTTAATGGGAGAAGCAGGCTACGGCTAAATTAAGACTTTACAGTAATAACAATAAAGACAAGTGTTGAGTGATTGTATTTTAAATGAGCACAAGAAGTAAAGTAGAACTGACGTAACAGCTGTTAGATATGTTAACGTTTATTTTGAGGGTCTTTTAAAGTTATTACATGCTGTCTCAGCTAGCGGTTAGCCGAATTAGCTGTTAGCTAAACTAACGTTAGCTTGGCTGTCGACCAGAAGCGTGGAACAGATCGTGCAGTGTCGTAAATCCTCGTACAACAGCGCATGCGCGAACATTTTGCGCATGTGCAGAACGGATCGTGTATCGACAATGTATTAAGAGAACCTTTTTACTTCCTGTCGCTCTCCTCTGATGAACTACTAACAGTAATAATGAAACAGCTGTCGGGACTTACATCAGAGCGTTGGAGAAGAGCCATCTGATTAACGCAGCGATGCAATAAAAGGGCTGCAGCAGGAAAAGAAAAACAAGTTGATATAATACAGGAAGTGTTTTTTTTAATATCATGGAGCTTTTAAAATGTGACAAAATGCAAAGTCGAGTCTGACTTTTGATATCGGTCTGAACTCGTTTTTCCATTTTCAGAACGTTAACGTTTTTAGACCAAAAACGTAAAAATGAAAAACAGCTCTTTATCCCGTTTTTCTTCTCAGAATAAAAAAATAAAAACGATCGGATGTATCCCATTATAAACAAAACCAACCTTTGGTTACAAATCCAATCTTTTGGTTATATCATCACTGTGATGTGACCCAGATAACGTAATAACACAAATTCATGTCCCATGAAGTAAACATCGCCTCCTAAAGGTGCCGTAGGTAGGATTGTGAAGATCCAGGACTTATCCAAAAGATTTGAACATTGACAACTTCTCAGTCCCTCCCCCCTTTCTGCTAAAGCCTAAAAACGGTCTCCTAAGCCCCTCCCCCCACAAGGGAGAATGAATGCGTGTGCCTGAGCAGTGATTGACATGAAGTTAGACACCTGATTGGTGCATCTGAACAGTTAGACAACCCCACTGGCCCTGATTGGTGCATCTGAACAGGGAGCGGTGGATTTTTGCAAATCACACTACAGGCTGTAGGTGGAGCCAGAGGAGCTGGATTTATTTTTTAATGACCTGCTTCATGTAGTTCTACTGGAACATAGGGTCAGTTTCAGCAAACATGACAGAAAGTTAGTTTATAAGTCTTACCTACTGCACCTTTAATTAACAAAAAACTGTTTTTCTAACTGCAAAAAAGTCTCTATAAAGAGGAAGAATACAGCGATGTCAGCGATAGATTTACTAAACAACAGCCTTGGACCTGGACAACATTTAAATGCTGATGGAAAAAGGAGACAAAAACGGTAGAATGAAGGAAGAAAGGCAAGAATAGGTCAAAAATAGTTACAAAAACTTTGATGAAAGAGACACAAACTTCAAAAAAGCAATAAAAACTTTGAGAAAAAACACAGTAGAAAGAAGAAAGGCAACACCAGGGCGAGAAAAGTGACAAAAAAATCCCAAAAGCGACAAACGTCGAAAAAAGTGACAAAAACTTTGAAAAAAAAAGGAAATTTGAAAAAAGTAGGAAGAAAGAAAGGAAGAAAGGCAAGAATAGGTCTGAACAAACGACAAAACCTTCATAAAAAGATGACAGACTTCAAAAACAACGACAAAAACTTGGAGAAAAACAAAGACAGTAGAACTACAGCCTTATAACTGAAAAAAGGCAAAAAAAAATTGGAAAAAGACGGTAGAAAGAAGGAAGTAAGGCAAGAATAGGTCGAAAATAGTAATAAAAACTTCAAAAAACGAGACACAAACTTCAAAAAAAGCAATAAAAACTAAGGAAGGCAACACTAGGGCGACAAAAGTGACAAAGAAATTCAAAAAGCGACGAACTTTGAAAAAAGTGACAAAAACTTTGAAAAAAGCAGAAAAAAAACTTTGAAAAAAAGAGACAGTAGAATAAAGTCAGGAAGAAAGACAAGAATAGGTCAAAACAAACGACAAAACCTTCAAGAAAGGCGAGAAACTTCAAAAACAGCGACACAAACTTAAAAAAAGCAATAAAAACTAAGGAAGGTAACACTAGGGCGACAAAAGTGACAAAGAAATTCAAAAAGCGACGAACTTCGAAAAAATTTACAAAAACTTAAAAAAAATAAGGAAGAAAGGTACCCCCTGCAGTCCTCCAATGTACCCCTAGGGGGAGATGTACCCCCTGCAGTCCTCCAATGTACCCCTAGGGGGAGATGTACCCCCTGCAGTCCTCCAAAGTACCCCTAGGGGGACATGTACCCCCTGCAGTCCTCCAAAGTACCCCTAGGGGGAGATGTACCCCCTGCAGTCCTCCAAAGTACCCCTAGGGGGACACGTACCCCCTGCAGTCCTCCAATGTACCCCTAGGGGGAGATGTACCCCCTGCAGTCCTCCAAAGTACCCCTAGGGGACATGTACCCCCTGCAGTCCTCCAAAGTACCCCTAGGGGGACACGTACCCCCTGCAGTCCTCCAAAGTACCCCTAGGGGGACACGTACCCCCATTTGAGAAACACTGCCTTAGGATCTTAGCTAATGTTCGCAATTAATTGCGGTTAAACAAAGAAACTGTGATTATTGAAAATATAAATTGACAATAAGACAATTATGTAATCCTTGTTACAGGCCTACTTGCAGCTATGACTACATGCTAAGTGGAGCCGTGGTCAGTGAAGCTAACACACACGTTGTGTATGGTTGCTGGTAACTCACGCTGAGCAGAGGGCGGGCGCTGCTGGCGTGATGATGACTGTTCTTACACATGGCCTGGTAGTCGAACAACGACACCCTGCACACAGACAAACATTCGGTAACGTCAGAAACACGTCACCGCGTTAAAATGTCTTCACGTCTCAACAACTTCCTAACATCTCTCATCTTTAAAAGGACAAAGCCGGCGCTAAATGAACCTAGGGGTTAATGACACACGTGTGAACTTTCTGTTGGAGAACTTTTGGTAAGGGGCGAAAATACTGGTTAGCTGATTGGATAAACCATCTGTCTATCACCTGTGTTGGTGACATGCTGACACCAGCTAGCAGCATGTCGGTAAAGGAGATTTTCCGTTTGTGTAACAAGAATTTAGGAATAAAAGGCCCCATTTCAGGTTCCTGGTCCATATTCCAAAAGAAGGATCCAAGAGAAAAAAGCATTAGCGAGCAGCTAACAGAATTGGGGCTACCGCTGTCTGAAAATACTGGTTAGCTGATTGGATAAACCATCTGTCTATCACCACCTCAAAACCAACGCTGATTGGTCGGTCGTTTGGCGAACGGCTCCAAATTTTCTCTCATCTCAAGATGCCAGACTGATCTGCGAGTGGAAAACTGGAGCTCGCCAGATCAGGATGCTCTCACGAGGCTAGTTTCCCTATGGGCCGATAAGGAATTATGTTTGTGAAATGTAATTATATGGAAATGCATGAATTTCTTAACCTGACTCCACCAGATGGATCGCTTCGCATTTGCTCGGCATATCCATCTGGGAACTTTCCGTTGGAGAACTTTTGGGAAGGGGGTGAAAATCCTGGTTAGCTGATTGGATAAACCATCTGTCTATCACCACCTATAGTTGGTGACAGACGGGCCAAATCGACCAATCAGATCAAACTCTTGCCGAAACCAGTCGGGAGAAGAGCAAAAACATATTTTCTGTTCTTTTTTGCTCTTCTTCCAATGAAGGAATACTTTCTAATTCGGATAAAACTCGCTGCGATAGTTACGCTCATCTCATCCGTGGAAGCCGCCACGTTGTTTAGACCGAACAGTCGCTTCTCGTTGCGTCACGCCTAAACCCGCCTCAAAACCAACGCTGATTGGTCGGTCGTTTGGCGAACGGCTCCAAATTTTCCCTCATCTCAAGATGCCAGACTGATCTGCGAGTGGAAGACTGGAGCTCGCCAGATCAGGACGCTCTCACGACGCTATGAATTTATATCCGTTTATTAAAATGCACGCCGTTCGTTGTTCGACTGGTTGCGACTGTTTTCCCAAGATGGCGCCCGTCTGCCTGATAAAACGGGCCACATTAGCGTGAAAACATATCCCAGAGAACGGTTATTAACCCCTAGGTTCCTTTAGCGCCGGATTTCTCCTTTAAGATGTCTCACGAAGGGCTTTCTGTCTGTCCGTCCTACTTTTTGTACAGTCCCATCTTGACGAGCGAAGCCATCACGGACCCGTCCACCTCGCCCAGGAAGCGTCCGACCTGGAAAAACACAACGTGGACAAAAGTTTAGTAGTTTGGTCTGCGGCTGCACGATATGATGAAAATATCTACACTGCAATTGCGATTTGATTCACGATATTGGAGGGAATGATCAGTTCTTCTCTCATTATTCTCAACTTTCATTGAAAAATATTAAAATGAAAATCGTCATAGTGTGATTGTTTTTTTTGTTTTTAAGATAATTCCTTGGGGGCTTTTCCCTTTATTCGATAGTGGTGGAGATGGGGGATGACACGCAGCAAAGGGCCGCAGGTCGGATTCGAACCCGGGACTCGTTTCGGCAAAAAAAAAAATCATGTCACTTTATCGGCACGTAATATTTCTGTTCTGTGTGAAAGTACTCGAAGTTCGGTAAAATATATTAACGTGCGAATGAATCGAGAAAGTGCCTTTAGAGGGAAAAAAAACATCAAAATAGCATAAAAAAACACTGAAAAAACGTCAAAGTATAGTGTCGAAAAAAGTCATGTGGAAAAAAAGTTAAATGCCCATACATGTTGTGATTTGTATAGTCACAGTGTGTACAAATAACAAGGTCACACGACACACAGCCGTCTTCTAACCGTATACATAGTGGGAACTATATTCTCAGAAGGCGAAGCACTGCTACTCTCTGCTACTTGGGCGGAGTGATTTGCTCGCAGCACCTGAGAAGCCCAGCAAATTACGCTGTGACTATACAAATCACAAAATAGGAACATGTTGGCGTTATTTTGTCACTTATTGGGAGCAGTAGGCTAGATGGAGCCGGTTACCTCCAGGATCTGTGCTAAGCTAGGCTAGATGGAGCTGGTTACCTCCAGGATCTGTGCTAAGCTAGGCTAGATGGAGCCAGTTACCTCCAGGATCTGTGCTAAGCTAGGCTAGATGGAGCCGGTTACTTCCAGGATGTGTGCTAAGCTAGGCTAGATGGAGCCGGTTACCTCCAGGATGTGTGCTAAGCTAGGCTAGATGGAGCCACTTACCTCCAGGATCTGTGTTAAGCTAGGCTAAATGGAGCCGGTTACCTCCAGGATCTGTGCTAAGCTAGGCTACATGGAGCCAGTTACCTCCAGGATCTGTGCTAAGCTAGAGTAGTGAGTCGGTTACCTCCAGGATCTGTGCTAAGCTAGGCTAAATGGAGCCGGTTACCTCCAGGATCTGTGTTAAGCTAGGCTAAATGGAGCCGGTTACCTCCAGGATCTGTGCTAAGCTAGGCTAAATGGAGCCGGTTACCTCCAGGATGTGTGCTAAGCTAGGCTAGATGGAGCCGGTTACCTCCAGGATCTGTGCTAAGCTAGGCTAGATGGAGCCGGTTACCTCCAGGATGTGTGCTAAGGTAGGCTAGATGGAGCCGGTTACCTCCAGGATCTGTGCTAAGCTAGGCTAGATGGAGCCAGTTACCTCCAGGATCTGTGCTAAGCTAGGCTAGATGGAGCCGGTTACTTCCAGGATGTGTGCTAAGCTAGGCTAGATGGAGCCGGTTACCTCCAGGATGTGTGCTAAGCTAGGCTAGATGGAGCCACTTACCTCCAGGATCTGTGTTAAGCTAGGCTAAATGGAGCCGGTTACCTCCAGGATCTGTGCTAAGCTAGGCTAGATGGAGCCAGTTACCTCCAGGATCTGTGCTAAGCTAGGCTAGATGGAGTCGGTTACCTCCAGGATCTGTGCTAAGCTAGGCTAAATGGAGCCGGTTACCTCCAGGATCTGTGTTAAGCTAGGCTAAATGGAGCCGGTTACCTCCAGGATCTGTGCTAAGCTAGGCTAAATGGAGCCGGTTACCTCCAGGATGTGTGCTAAGCTAGGCTAGATGGAGCCGGTTACCTCCAGGATCTGTGCTAAGCTAGGCTAGATGGAGCCGGTTACCTCCAGGATGTGTGCTAAGCTAGGCTAGATGGAGCCAGTTACCTCCAGGATCTGTGCTAAGCTAGGCTAGATGGAGCCGGTTACCTCCAGGATCTGTGCTAAGCTAGGCTAGATGGAACCGGTTACAAAAAGAGGAAAGAAACACAAAAAAAAAATGAATTTAAAAAAAAAAAAGGAAAAAGGGAAAAAAAAAAAAATTAATAAAAAAAAAAAAAAAAGGAAAGACAAAAAACAAAAAAAAAAAAAAAAAAAGGGAAAAAGAAGGGGAAAAAAAAAAAAATATGTATAAAAAAAAGAAAAAGGAAACAACAAAAAAAAGTATAAATATAAAAAAGGAAAAAAGGGGGGACCAACAACAATATGTGTAAAGTAAGGAAAACGGGGGGTGTCGTCAGACAGAGTTAGGACACGCACGGAGATGAGAAGAGTATGTATGGACTTATCTAACTCTGGGGGGTACGGTGAATGAGCTAAAGTCCCAATAAGTCTGATTCAGACCAACATAAAGAGCATTACAGTAATCCAACCTTGAACTAATCCAAGCATGGATCGCCTTTTCTAGATGGCGCCTGTAAAGGAAGGGCCTGACTTTAGCCAGGAGACGAAGCTGGAAAAAGCTCATTCTAACAACATTGCTGATCTCATGCAGACTACACTGAGGATTCAAGAAAACTTTATTATTGATTCAATTCTCTTGGAAGTCTGCTTCAGTCTACTGCCTACAGAAAATACTGTATATGTTATGTGTTGGAACAGATGCAATTTAAAAAAAAAAAAAAAAAACTACAGGTCTGGTTGCTGAGTTAAGGTACAGGGAGGTTACTAAGGATCGACTGATACTGGTTTTTAAAGGCCGATGCCGATACAGATTATTAGTAGTTAATAAAACTGATAACCAATAGTCAAAATTAAGATTTTGGAATGTTACAAACTCAAACACAAAACTTTTTAAAATGCTTTAACCCTCATGTTGTCCTCGGGGTCAAATCTGACCCATTTTCAAAAAGTTTCTATATCAGAAATTTGGGTTTCTTTCAACCAAAATGTCCAAATAAATAACTTTGATGGTTCCCTACGACGCTCTTCACATGTTAAATAAATTATCACTTCACTACTTTCATTGAATTTGGGTGTTTTATTCAATTTTATAGCATTTGAAGAAAAAAACAGATAAAAGAACGTAAAAAAAAAAACATTCTTTGGAAAAAGCTTCAAAAACTTGGCAAAAAACGATGAAAAATCGTAAAAAAAAAAAAAATAGCAGAGAAACAAACGGCAAAAGTGACAAAAAAACTTGGACAAAAAAGTGACAAAAGTGTGGAAAAAAAGAAGTTTTGATTTCAAATCTTGACCCAGAAAAACTAAAAGTCGCTTTGGTCTTGGTCGACGAGAAGACAACACAAGGGTTAAGCAATTTTGAATAAATGAGAAACTTCCAACGTAATACCCAGTAACAGAGAGTCAGTGTTATTAAAGCCCGAGACACACCGAGCCGATAATCGGCCGAGGGACAGTCTGGCGAGGTCGGTGACTCGAGTCTGTTCGGTGCGTCCCGTGGCGTCGTCCGTCCGAGGGGCCGTCAGCCTTCATTTTGGCCGATTTTAATGTATAATCGGCGGGGCGGGCACTGCCGACAGTCAAACTCAAATGACCCATCTGATTGGTGGAGAACTAACCAGGAAATGGGGAGCCTGATGAGGTGACTAGAGTCTCTCAAAATCTGAGGAAAATCTTTTAAACTGACCTTTGTTGAGCTGAAATGAAGACAGATTCAGCAACTGCTCGACCTATTTCTCTCTTCAGATGTTTTCAGAAACATGTTTCGGTGAACTATTTTAGTCCAATATGAGATATCGTATTCTGAACGAGCCGCCACGACAGTCTGGCTTTGAATTTCCGGAGAAAACAGACCCATGTGACGCGTTCGTCCAATCGGCTGCCGGTTATCATTTTTGGCCGACAATACAGAGTAGCGGCGCCTGCTGCTATGGAGACGTATAACGTCTCGTCTCTTCGGTGCGTTTTGAGGCACTTTTTGGACCGACTCTGGGAGACTGATCAGTCCGACTGGCTTTTCTCCGTCTGCTCGGTGTATCTGGGCCTTAAGTCAGACTCAGTGGGGAGAGAAACCGGAGCAGAGGGACAGACGCAGAGCTGGAGCCGAGCCAAAGTAGAACAATAAAACACCGATACAGATAATCACCAAACTGCCAAAAAAGAAAAACGGCCCGATAATCGTCCGGGGCTGATAATCGGTCCACCCCTAGAGGTTACACCGGGACTTAAAGGTGCAGCACGCGATGCTGCACAAAGATTATCGATATTTGAACTCAACTGACCCCTTCAATAGCTCCGCCCCCCAGACTCAGGGACAGATAACTACTGGCCGCCCACCATCAACTGTCACCGCCTGTTGCCGATTGGCTGGGATAGAGTTGTCTGGCTCGTGCACTCCTTTCGGTTTGTTTTCCATTAACACCAGCCAGGGCTGTGTATTAACGTCGGATTTTTGTTTTCTCTCCCAGCGCACGCAGAAAATAGAAAGCCAGGTGACCGTGAGGAGGTATTCACTGAATTCGAAGAAAAAAAAGTGTACTGGATTAACATCACTTCCTATATACCTTTAAAACAGAGAGAGTGTGAAGTGTTAACCTGTGATTTAAAGTCTGGCCCTTAGCAGCAGCACCAGAGTCCCTGAATTATTCAGAGCCCTTTGGTCTCAGCTGCTCTCTGCACACACTTTCTCTCCGCTTGGACGGGATATTCCCCAGCAGCCTCGGAGGACTCGCAGGTCGGACGCTGCTTACAGCGAAACCTGACCCTCTGTTTACCTGACAGCAGCAGCAGCAGCAGTAAACATATGGGAATAAACTTAAAAAAATAAGAGCCAGAGTCGAAACTGCTGCCAGGCGCTCTGTCAGCAGTCTGTTGTGTTTGTGCTGAGTGATATTCAGGACTGCAGCAGCACAAAAACACAGCTAACAGCAAAACATTGCAGCAGTAAATCACAGATGGTCAGCTCCCAGTTTGAGGGAAGCTAGTCTACAGCCACGTCGTTTCATTTTAGGGGATTGGTCCGGTGCTCCAGATGTTCCTCTTTTCGTCCATATGTCCATGCCCTTCCTCTGTCTCTGTGTTGGCGTTCTAACCTCCGGTCGGTTTATGAGGACTATGGTTAACTGCTCCTCAGATCTCTGCAGGGTAAATCCAGACAGCTAGCTAGACTATCTGTCCTAGCTGACAAAAAAAAAATTATCGAAAACAAAACTCAAAAAAAGAGACAAAAACTTCAAAAGGCGACAAATGTTGGAAAAAGCGCCAAAAAGTTCAAAAACGTGGAGAAAAGTGTCCAAATAAAACGATAAAAACGTGAAAAAAACAACAACGAAGGAGATAAAAATTTTAAAAGAAGCGGCAAAAAGCAATGAAAACTGTAAAAAGGTAAAAAAAATCCGAAAAAGCCCAGTTTTGATTATTCGGGGGTGGAGGTGGGGGGTTGTAAACTAAGTTCCTTCCTGAGGCTATTTAGCAGCGGCACCGCATTTGCGTCCGGCGCCTAGCGCCAATAACGATTGTGATTGGTTTAAAGAAATGCCAATAAACCAGAGCACCTTTTCCTCCCATCCCAGAATGCTGTGTGGACTAGCCAGACCCTCCTCCGCAGCGCTGTGGAGGAAGGTCTTGCAATGTGAGACTAGAGTGAAGCTAGCTCGGAGGATTAAAGGAGACCAACGCACCCTGACCACAAGAAGCATGAAACCCGTTTTAGTCTGTCTGAGGCCCTATTTTAACGATCTAAGCGCGTGGCGTGCAGTGCCTGGGGCAGGTGTGTTTAGGGCGTGTCCAAATCCACTTTTGCTAGTTTAACGGTGGGATAAAGGGTCCGTGTGCCGGGCGCCTGGTCCTAAAGGGTTGTACTTAGTGTCTTCATTAATCAGAGGTGTGTTTTGGGCGTAACATGCAATCAACCAATCAGAGATCATCTCCCATTCCCTTTAAAAGCCAGGCGCGTTTGGACCTTGGAGCATTGCTGTTATGATGGAGGATTTGCACCCTAATATTTTTATTAGTATTCTTCTGCATGTGTGTGTGCTGCTGTGCGTCCCTGTGTGTGTAACAAGCATAGTGTGTGCGCGCTGTGCACGAGTATAGGAGCATTTTACTAATGCTTGTTAAAATAACAATGAAATGCTGCGTTATTGACTTTAGACCAGGTTTTTGTTGGTCAATGGCGCCATCACTTCCCACTGCCTCAAGATAGCAACACTCCCAGAATGCACCTGAACACACCTCCCTGTAAGACCAGAACGCCCAGAATGCACCTGAACACACCTCCCTGTAAGACCAGCACGCCCACAATGCACCTGAACACACCTCCCTGTAACACCAGCACGCTCAGAATGCACCTGAACACACCTCCCTGTAAGACCAGCACGCCCAGAATGCACCTGAACACACCTCCTTGTAAGACCAGCATGCCCAGAATGCACCTGAACACACCTCCCTGTAAGACCAGCACGCCCAGAATGCACCTGAACACACCTCCCTGTAAGACCAGCAGCCCAGAATGCACCTGAACACACCTCCCTGTAAGACCAGCACGCCCAGAATGCACCTGAACACACCTCCCTGTAAGACCAGCACGCCCAGAATGCACCTGAACACACCTCCCTGTAAGACCAGCACGCCCAGAATGCACCTGAACACACCTCCCTGTAAGACCAGCACGCCCAGAATGCACCTGAACACACCTCCCTGTAAGACCAGCACGCCCAGAATGCACCTGAACACACCTCCCTGTAAGACCAGCACGCCCATGGGCACACAGATGGGCGCAGGTGCATTTGCTGTTTAAACGACGTGAGCGCTGGACGAGAAATTGACAACTGCGCCAGGTGCAACACAGGGCCCTTAATGTATGTATCTATTGTTGAATTTGTGTTTTGTACTGTCTTTTATGTATTTGTTGTTGAGTTTTATGAATTTTAAAGACCCATCCAGGGACAGGCATTGGCTAGGGCTGAGGGTCGTGTGAGGCGTAGGTTTATGCTTCATACTAGCGCTGCACTATATGAGGAAAATATGCCACACGCGATAACGATATTACATGCGATAAATAAATCGCTGTTGAAGTGTACTCAGTGCTTTCGGTATTTTGCTGAAATACAACAAACTGTTTGTTGAATTTAAAACAAATAAAAGGAAATAATTTCCAACATTCTTTAACTGAACTAATTGAACATTGAATTAAACATAAAAGGTACGACAAAAAAAGGAATTACAGTTACATTATAAAGTGCAGTTTTCTACAGAGTTTAGTTTTTTCAACAAACAGAAGAATCCCTGAGTGCCTTTTGCGATGACGATAAAATAATAATAATAAAAAAACGACTTATTGTGCACAGCCCTACTCCATACTTGCACCTGTGCAAATAAATATTAAAATACAAAGTAAATAAAGTATTAGATCATGTTTAGGAGTGTAACCTGAGGACGAACAGTGGCCTCCTGAAGCAGCTTCTCAGACAGCATCAGTGATCAAACCGACCAATAACAAGGCGGCTCACCACACTCCCTCACTATGACCCATTTCTGTTAGTCAGCAGCGATTTAATTCCTCTGCTGATTAAATATTTACCGTGCCCTGCAACGCGCTACACCTTCACACCACAGCGGCTCTAACGCCGGGGAGGATTCTGGGTGTTTCCACAAAAACTTCCTGCAAAGTCCAGAGCTCAGCGAAAACACGGAGGAAGCACTTTATCATAATATCTGCTTAGTAAGGCCACTGGGAACGCAGCAGACATGCAAATAATGAAAAATGAGCTTCTATGGTAAATGATTCTGGCTTTAAGGTTACACCGGAACATTGTGCTGGCTGGGTGTAGAAGTTAGATTTTCTTTTACTTCAACAACGTCACACAAGTACTAATAGGTTTGAAACAAAGATTTGTTTGCGTCAGAAGTCTCCCCCCCCCCACCCCTCTGGCAGCCATATTCAAGGTTGTTGGTTTGGGCTGTGTCTCAATTTACATACTTCAATATTTACACTTGCTATTCAGAGTGCATGAGTGCGTTCACACTGACAAGCAGGGTTCAAAATGAGCGCCATCCACCCGCCAAATGCTTGTAAAATATCTAATAGACCTTTTTCACGGCAGACATGTTGACATGTCATAGTAGGAAAAGCACAGGTGTATTCAAACCCATTACTGATGTCTGCATTCCACTTAGGAGAGGTCCTGGTATTAAACCATTACTGATGGCTGCATTCCACTTAGGAGAGGTCCTGGTATTAAACCATTACTGATGGCTGCATTCCACTTAGGAGAGGTCCTGGTATTAAACCATTAATGATGGCTGCATTCCACTTAGGAGAGACCCTGGTATTGGGCATGCTGTCTCACTGAAATATCTTACTGGGACACTTGATGGAATTGAGCCATAGTTAAGGTTATCAATCTCAGCTGTGCTTTTCCTACTATGACAAGTCAATATGTCTGCTGTGAAAAAGGTCCATGGGCGGTTAGATTTGCTTCACTCATATTCATTGTATTTATAAGAAATACGTAAAAGTTGTGGGAAACTAAATAGAAATTTGACTTATCTCAATTGTAGTGAGTGAAGAAGTTAGAAAGTCGGAAAAAAAATAATTTATGATTTACTTTACAAATATTTTGAATTCTGAGCTTCAGAAAAACCTAAACAATTTAACCAATAAAAACAGAGGACCGTCTCTTTGGAACGATCTGCCGGCATCACTAAAATCAACATCTACATTACCATCATTCAAAAACCTTTTTAAGACTTTTAGGATCTGATTGTAATTCTTCCTATTTTATACACTTATGCCTGATGTAAGGTTCTGCGTTGAATCTACGGCGCGGGTACGTACGCAGTTACGTACATATTTAGTTACGTACGTAGTTATGTTTGTCGTTACGTAAATAGTTACGTATGTAGTTACATATGTAGTTACATATGTAGTTACGTATGTAGTAGAAAGCCACCCCTTGGTTTTTTATTAATAAGTGAAAAACTTCCACTAATGAACCCTGACAAAGCACACCTGTGAAGGTAAAACCATTTCAGGTGACTACCTCATGAAGCTCATTGAGAGAACACCAAGGGTTTGCAGAGTTATCAAAAAAAGCAAAGGGTGGCTACTTTGAAGAATCTAAAATATAAGACATGTTTTCAGTTATTTCACACTTTTTTGTTAAGTACATAATTCCATATGTGTTCATTCATAGTTTTGATGCCTTCAGTGAGAATCTACAATGTAAATAGTCATGAAAATAAAAAAGGAAACGCATTGAATGAGAAGGTGTGTCCAAACTTTTGGCCTGTACTGTATGCAGCTCTGTAACTCAGTCTGGGCGTCAGTTTGACCCCGACAGATGTCCCAGGACGACAGCTAAACCTCGGCGCGGCCAGCTGCTGCTGCACAGCTGGCCGCCGTGGTCACCGGGAGCCTCGAACCTGCGAACATCACAGGCAGATTCCCCTTAACCCAACAACAATCTGAGAGATTGCAGGAATGAAATAGAAGTAAACATTTTAGCAGACGCGGAGATGTTGGGCATGAACTGTGTGTGTGTGTTTGTTTATGTGTGTGTGTTTGTGTGTGTGTGTTTATGTTGAGAAAATGTCCTCACAGAGACAGAAAGATGATGAAAACTTGTTGAGGGCATTTTGATAGTCGTAGTTTTTATTACTAAATTAGTTTAAATAAAAATGTGTAGGAATGTGCTTTGGGTTCAGTTCTCACAGTGTGTGTGTGTGTGTGTGTGTGTGGGTGGTGGGGGGGGGGTGTGTGTGTGTGTGTGTGGGTTAATCCTCAGTATTATGGCTCCTAACAGGCTGAGTTAATCTGGAGCTAACGAGCAGCTGTCAGATGGACAACAGATCACAGTCTGCACGTGTCTACACACACTCAACACTTCAGACTTCACAATGATAGCTCCGACGTACGGAAGCCCATTAAAGCCAACAAGAGAAACATTGGACACTAAATTAAAATTAATTAAAATTTAAATCTCAATTAAAGTGAGTGAAGAAGTTAGAAAGTCTAAATGATATACAGTACATATATAATATAAGACATGTTTTCAGTTATTTCACACTTTTTTGTTAAGTACATAATTCCATATGTGTTCATTCATAGTTTTGATGCCTTCAGTGAGAATCTACAATGTAAATAGTCATGAAAATAAAAAGGAAACGCATTGAATGAGAAGATGTGTCCAAACTTTTGGCCTGTACTGTACAACTAAAGATATTTCAATAAAAAAGTAAAACTTATGATTTACTTAACAAATGTTTTACTAAACAATTTAACCAATAAAAACAGAGCACCGTCTCTTTGGAACAATCTAAAAAATGTTAAGACTTTTAAGATCTGAACTACAGTCAGAAAGCACAGGGGAGACACTTTGTTTCTCCGTCTCCGCTGGCGTTGGAGTGGGTACTCCCTCCGAAGCTAACCCCCGTCACTCTCTCACTCGCTCTACCACACACACACACACACACACACACACACACACACACATACTGGCTCTGCTATTCTCTTAAAGAGATACGCTAGAACGATGCACAAACGTATAAATCCTCACAATGGTGTAGATTAATCAGCCTTCACACCCTGTTTTTTTTGTTATATTTTTTCCAATTTCCATTGCTGCTCAGTGTAATCAGCGTTACTTAGAGGGCTGGTATCTGTATAAGCCAGGGCGAAGGTCAAACACTTCATTTCCTGCATTCTGGGGAATTTGTATGCAACAATTTGTGTAGCACAAGTAGACAATTATTGTTTTCCATCAGATCGTTTATAGATATTGACATTTCCTGTTTTTTTGAAAGGGACAAATCTACCTCTTCTAAATATTGGACACACACACACACACACACACACAAACACACACACACAGTCTCGCACTGCCAATGTTTTACCTTGTATGTTTTTTAATAATGTGTGAACAAACTAAGCTAAACATCTTTTAGTCTTTTTAAGACACCCTGCAGCTCGCGCCGCTCTGGTTAAGCTCCGCCCACGGTCAGATGAGGTCATCAGGTGCAGCAGCTGCTACGTTTCACTGCTAATGCACCCCACACACACACACACACACACACACACACACACACACAGATTAGGACCACAACTGTCCTCTAAATCCTGCGAACCATCCAGATGTTGTTTATGAACACATTAAATGATGCGGCGAGAAACGTGCGGATGACAAAACCACTCATCAACCTCCCGACTCCCACCAGGTTTAAACCGAGCGGGCCAAAGTGTTCCCGTTTAATTAAGAAAGATTTAAAGAACCTTTATCTGCAGGTTCTGACCGGTCGGACTGATTTCACATGTTTTATCGGCACAGATGCCCCTGAAGAGAACAAAAGAACGGAGATCCTGGAGACTGTTAGTTTAAAGTGACCACAGTATATGTAAGTTACATAAAGCCACTTTAACATTCGAACAACAACACATTCCCTCCAAAATAAAAGACTTCTCTCAAAAAAATAGTTTTCTTTTTCCTCTCAGGCCTCCGTATCCTTTCCATGGATTTCCTAAAGGTCAGATTTTATGTGTATTTCACAGAGCAGGGGGAATGAGAGGTGGAAACGCCAGAGCAGGGGGAATGAGAGGTGGAAACGCACATGGAAAAGCCAGAGGGGAATGAGAGGGAGGAAACACTAGAGCAGGGGGGAAATGAGAGGGAGGGAAACACCAGAGCAGAGGGGAATGAGAGGGGAAACACCAGAGCAGGGGGAATGGGAGGGGAAAAGCCATGGAGCAGGGGGAATGAGAGGGGAAAACCGGAGCAGAGGGAATGAGAGGGGAAAACACCAGAGCAGGGGGAATGAAGGAGAGGCATGGAGAGCAGGGGGATGAGAGGGGAAACGCCTGAGCAGGGGGGAATGAGAGGGGGAAAAGCCAGAGCAGAGGGAATGAGAGAGGCTTGGAGAGCAGGGGGAATAGAGAGGGAAAAGCCAGAGCAGAGGGAATGAGAGGGGGAAACACCAGAGCAGGGGGAATGAGAGGGGAAACGCATGGAGCAGGGGGAATGAGAGGGGAAACGCAAGAGCAGAGGGAATGAGAGGGGAAACGCCAGAGCAGAGGGAATGAGAGGGGGAAACGCCATGGAGCAGGGGGGGAATAGAGAGGAAAGCCATGGAGCAGGGGAATGAGAGGAGAAACGCCAGAGCAGGGGGAATGAGAGGGGGAAAAGCCAGAGCAGAGAGGAATGAGAGGAAAGCACCGCGCTGGAAACAGAGCAGGGGGAATGAGCAGGAAAAAGCCAGAGCAGAGAGGGAATGAGAGGGAAACACTGAGAGGGGAAAAGAGAAGTGTGTTTAGGGCACAGAGGGTAGGGCTTGACGCTTTGAGGACAAAATATAATTGCGATTTTTCTGCGAGATATTGCGATTCCGGTTGGATTTGCGATTGATTTCTTTTTAAAGGTGCTCTAAACGATGTCGGGTGACGTCACTTCTTGTTGACGTTCGAAGTATCATCCCGTCCCCTCCACCCACCCCTTCCGCGCACTAACCCCCTCCAAATCCCCAAATCCTTCTTGTCGGTTATTGGCTGTTTGTTACGTTTGGTGGTGCAGGTTGGCGCAGTTTGTTTTTGTTGCCGTTTGTGGAGCCTGGGCTGTCTAGAGAGACCACGCTTTTTTACAGTGTGTTCAGGAGACAGACAGCTATCAGATAGTGAGGAGATGTTTTTTACAGTGTGTTCAGGGGACAGGCAGCTAGCAGATAGTGAGGAGATGTTTTTTACAGTGTGTTCAGGAGACAGGCAGCTATCAGATAGTGAGGAGATGTTTTTTACAGTGTGTTCAGGGGACAGGCAGCTAGCAGATAGTGAGGAGATGTTTGCTGTGATGTGACAAAAAATGTTGTAGCCTAAAAAAACACTTAGAGCACCTTTAAAGTTCAGCTAAAGTTCAATATTCACCGTGTAACAGATAAAACATGTCATGGAGCATTATAAATTGAGACCCCATCAAAGCTGCTCTATGTCTTTATGCAAGATGAGAACATAGATATGAATTTACAGCATGATATCACCAGCCTTCCAAGTTATATGTAACATTATTCCAGCATTTATCTTAGAAAAAAACTTTAAATATACAACAAAAAGAGGACTAAAGAATGTGAAACGAAATGGTACACCAAACATTCAACTAAATAGTGCACATTCCATTAGCTGCGGCCTTCACGATTGGCTAGTCGCATTCTTTCAAAATCGCGATTTCGATTTGGAAACGATCAATCGTTCAGGCCTATCGGAGGGTTACTTACAGTACTCTCACAGCTGAGAGGACACACGCCTTCGGTGGCTGAACACTGAGAGAGAGAGAGAGAGAGAGAGAGAGAGAGAGAGAGAGAGGGGTCAAAGGTCATCACCAACAGGAGAAACAAGCTGAGGATAAAGTAGGTGATGAAATCATAATCAGTGTTGACTCACGTCTGTGTCGCTGGGCTGGAAGCGACAAGAGTCGAGAAAGATGAGGAGGAGAAGAAGAAAAACACAGTAGAGATAATTGTATGAAGATCATTAAAATACAAATTGAAAGAAATATCAGTTACACTTTACTTGAAGGTATCTACATAAGAGTAGGGCTGGGCGATATGGAGAAAATCAGATATCACGATATTCCTGACCAAATACCTCGATGTCGATATTGCGGCGATATTCTAGGGTTGACTAATGGTGCTTTAATAAATAATCATCAGTAATGTGGACATCATGTCTAAGTGGGTAAAGGCGAATAATAGAACAGTTACAACAGTCTGGTAAGTTCAGAAAAGTACATCACTTTACTGTAATGCAGCCTTTAAAACCAGGAAAAGACAGCACTTATGTCATATCACGATATCCAAAATCTAAGACGATATCTAGTCTCATATCACGATATCGATATAATATCGATATAATGCCCAGCCCTACATAAGAGTGACATGACACTGTCGTGAACGTGTCATAAACATTATAAACAAGTCATAAATGTTTATGACATAACGCTTCTTTTAGTACGTGTCATTCGGTTTTTTTGTCATTGAAAAGTTATGGTTAGGTTTAGAGTTAGGCTTAGGGTTCATGTGTTCATGACTGTGTCATGTCACTCTTATGTAGAGACCTTCAATTAAAGGTTTACCGAAATATTTTAACATCGTAACAGCGTTGAAATCGAAATGTGAAAATGACTTCAAAGTTCTCTAACAGATTGTGTTGTGTATGAAACGAATTGAATAACACTGTGTGAAAGTAACTCTTTGGAAACGAAAACTAAAGATTTCAGTCCATCTAATCTGAACAGGCAGACTGTTCATGTTTCCGACTGACTTTCAGTTTTCACCGAACGGGGAGAAACGTTTGTATGAAGCTCAGGTGGAGGTGTGAACCAGAGGCGACAGGATGTAGGTGACTCTGTGGATGACCACGTAGGCTCAAGTCAGCAGTGAAGCCGTCCCGTGAATACATTAAATGAGTGTCCCGTCACAGCTGTCGGCTCAAACTAATCATTTTATCTGCACCATCAACCTCTGCAGGACATCTGCACTCATTCAGCCGCCGCTCTGCTTCACTTAACTGCAGGAGGCGCTCGCAAGGTCACTGTGTGTGTGTGTGTGTGTGTGTGTGTGTGTGTGTGTGTGTGTGTGTAAGTTTGTCAGCCTTATGTCAAATCTGGAGACACATTTCGTCAGAAGATTAAAAGCCTGAATTCAAACCAATGTCCCAGGGAGGCTGTAATGTTCATTACACATTAGGAAACACAAGAGTCTTCTTTTATATTACATCTTTAGAACTAGAAAGACAGTACTGTTCACGTATACTGTCTTTATAATCTATCTTTTTAATAAACTGTCTGTACACTTACAAAGTTCTCAATGCTTCTGTTTACATGTAGGGACCCTCACTATGCTACCGTTAAAGTGCGGTGCTATTTTGAGCCTTGTTAGTGGTGTAGAAATAGCGATTTCTTTTTACTTTATAACGACTAGCGTTATAAGCTAATTAGCGGTTTACGATAAAACTGGTCACATTCGATTAGCATGAAAACATATCCCAGAGCACGGTCGACTCGGTACGTGTATGTGTAATTAACCCCTGGGTTCATTTTGCACCAGATTTCTCCTTTAACGCCATTTATTTAGAATTAGTTGACTGAAGCTCTCTTTTGATTTGAAGGATTAGAAAAGAGGCCACTTTGATTAAATAATGAGAACTGTTCCAGAGCAGACTGAGAAACATTCGTCTTTCCTTTGGTCTTTAACGGGTCAAATTGAGCTGCTTTATATCTCATTCTGTGCACATTCCTTTTTAATCATTAATATGAAAAAGTCAAAGGGACTTAATGCACACAATTAATGGGTTCCGCTCCCTAATGAAGTAAAAGCTAAATTAAAAAGAATGACCTCTGAATCCAGACGATTATTATTGGACATTCACACACGTCCTTGGAAACTTGGTGACTTTCTTACCATTTGCTTTAGATTTCTTTCTACGTGAAGCAGTTTTACACTCCCAACCTGACCTAAAATGTTGCCACCATAACGGTGGCCTCCGGTTAATAGTAGAAACCCAATGGACAGCTGTTGTGGAGGTCGGTTTATTTGAGGGGTCGAACTTTTGGCCTCTAAACTGTATGTACTGGTGTGACGAGCACCTGGGTGCAACGATGTCAAAGTTTACGCCCCCCAGGTTATTTTTTACTGCAGATGAACTGCGGAAACTTAAGCCCAGATTTGCGATGAGACGAAATCCTTTTAGAAAGTTGCAGGGACAAGTTGCAGCAGCAGTCTGAACCGTCCCGTCCCAGCTCGACACAAGCCAGTGGTTTCAACGGAGTATACAGCAGGACTTTGTACCGTGATAAACACCAATAAATAGGGTTGGGTACCGAAACCCGGTGCTTATACGGCACCGGTGCCTTACCAACCGGTGTCTACCGGACCGAACAGCAACGCATATTTCGGTGCCTTTACTTCAGAGACAAACGTGCGTCACTTTGTAACACGTTATAATGCTCGCCTAGCTGCTGACTATGGGCCTAATTTACTAACACTAGCGCAGTTCGCGCTGCGTCTGTTTATGCGAGTTCGGTAATAGCGCATGCTATGCTTCCACATTTTGCGTAGTATTTATCAACCCTGACACCCATCAGCCAATCAGCGTCTTTCTCCGCCCACTATACCGTAAATTGCGCTGTAGCAAAGCGGTACTGGTGCTATGATATGGCTGAGGGCAGACTGCGATATTCCCACTGCTGATGCTATGACTGTTTGAAATGATCCTGATGCCAATATTTGTAATGTAGCGAGGAGTTTAACAACTGCTGGAATGGGATGTGAACGCTGAGTGGGAGATTCAATTTCATCTTTGATTTCTTCCAGTAACTCTAATATTGCACGGCTGCTTGATCTGCAACGCTAAATGATGTTGTGTTCACTGACAAAGTGTGATTCTTCTGTTAAAAATATTTTCAGCCTATGTCTTCGTCTAACCCAAATTACTGTTGCCATTTCACCAGCGGCATAAAGGTCTACGAGGAAACTCGACTGCGGCTGGTTTAGACCTGCTTTAAGAGGCGGAGAATTTCCCCCGCAGAATAGAGGCGCGCTCTTACTGACAGTCTTTGTAAACACCACGGAATATATAATTAGGGGCACTTTGCGCTTATCCTCCCACCTTTTTGGGTGGAACTCCCACTTTCCCCACGACCCTCCCACGAACGCATATTGAAAGCGCAACTTGTCTCTTCTCGCTCATGTGGCAGACAATCTGCCATTTTACCCAAGTGCGCCCTGTTTGTAAATAGCCCGCATTGGTTACGTCCGTCTTTGCGACCAATTAGCGCCTGGAAACAGGCGCAAACGGCTTGATAAATCTAGCCCTCTGTGTCTATGTGACTAGTGCCCTGCGCCATGAACTACTACAACTACTATTTCTAGTCACTGTTCCATTGTCTTTATTGTGACTATTATTGCCGCTGTTCATCACACCTCCCACCAAGAGCCTGGGTCTGTCCCAGGTTTCTCCCTAAAAGGGAGTTTTACTAACCACTGTTGCACTACATGCTTGCTCTTGGGGGAATTACTGGAATTGTTGGGTCTTTGTAAACTGTAGAGTGTGGTCTAGACCTACTTTATCTGTAAAGTGTCCTGAGATAACTCCGGTTATGATTTGATACTATAAATAAAATTGAATTGAAGCTGTAATTGCGATACCGCAACACCCTGAAACCGTGACATTTTTGCTGAAGGCTATCACACCGCCAGAATCTCATCCCAGCGCGTGCCTAGTTATGGTTAATGTTAAAGTGTCAACGTCCTCAAAAAAAAAAGGATATGTGAGAGTGGGTTTCTCTGGTCACCTGCTTGGCGATGGCCCAGAACCTCTTTTCCAGCAATTCCAAGGACAGCTGCACCCCGATCGCTAAAAATAGAAAACACAGACACCCATTAAAGACAGACGCAGGACACGATGGACTCTGCAGAGCCGGACACTTTGCTGTGTTTGTTGGGGAAAGGAGGAGGAGGAGGAGGAGGAGGAGGACAGGAAATCAATGCGACCCCAGGTTCACCTCTGCCTGACGCTAATGACGGGATGTAAACAGTGATGAAGCTGATGGAGCGTGTGCTCCCTGCAGACGGGGGGGTAATGACGCCTTCAGTCCCTCAGTGATTAGTCTCTCATTGCCAGACCCTCCTCCACAGCGCTGCGGAGGAGGATGGTCTGGCTAGTCCACACACAGCATTCTGGGATTGGAGGAAATTGTGCTCTGGTTTATTGGCATTTCTTTCAACCAATCACAATAGTCTTGGGCGCTAAGTGCCGTACGGAGCCACGGCGCCTCTGCTAAACTAGCCTGGTGAGAGCGTCCTGATCTGGCGAGCTCCAGTTTTCTACTCGCAGGTCAGTCTGGCATCTTGAAAGAGAAAATTTGGAGCCGTTCGCCAAAACGACCGACCAATCAGCGTTGGTTTTGAGGCGGGTTTAGGTGGTGATAGACAGATGGTTTATCCAATCAGCTGACCAGTATTTTCAGACAGTGGTAGCCCCAATTCTGTTAGCTGCTCGCTAATGCTTTTTCCTCTTGGATCCTTCTTTTGGAATAGGGTCCAGGAACCTGAAATGGTTCCTTTTATTCCTAAATTCTTGTTACACAAACGGCAAATCTCCTTTACCGACATGCTGCTAGCTTGCTGAGCTAACGAGCTATGCTTTGCCTGCAGCAGCAGGGGCTTGTGGTTGTATTTTCATACGCTTCGTTGATCTGATTGGTTGATTTGGCCCGTCTATCACCAACACAGGTGATAGACAGATGGTTCATCCAATCAGCTAACCAGGATTTTCGTCCCTTCCCAAGTTCCCAGATGGATATGCCGAGCAAATGGGAAGCGCTTGGTTCGTTAGGTGAATGATTGTAAAGATTTACAAAGAATACGTTTGCAAATGTTCCACCAAAACAAGTTCCTTCCCGAGACTATTTAGCAGAGCCACCGTCGCTGCGTCCGGAGCTCAGCGCCGTCTGAGACGATTGTGATTGGCTTAAAGAAATGCAAACAACCCGGAGCGTTTATTTCCTATCCCAGAATACATCTGTGGTGGAGCCGGATGGCAAGGGTAGACGAGGAGCATGTTGACGATCTGTGTAAAGTCTGATGTGTGTGAGAGAGAAGATTTTAAGACTTTACTCACTACCTACCATGCAGTGGTGGAAAATACATTTACTTCAGTACTGAATTTAAATACAATATTAAGGCACTTTTTACTTTAATTTAGTATTTTCATTTCATGCTACATTTAACGTCTACTCTCGTTTCTTCTTTCCCTTCAAAATAACTTCTTAACAGAGATATCATCAAAATTCAGACACCACATGCTTTATTTACATTTCAAATGTTGTAATGTAATGTTTTAATATGACATGAATCAGGGGATCTTAAATGCACACACACACACACACACACACACACACACACACACACACACACACACACACACACACACACACACACACACACACACCATTAGCAGCAGCCTGTTCAAGTAGGTTTCCAGTGCAGAAAAGCGTCAGTGACCCTCGATCATTACTGAAGCCTAGCGGTGATATTAGGCTCTAAATATTGAGTTGTTGCGTTTTTCTTCGGGCCCTCTGCCGTCTACTCAACAGTTAGATTAAAGAAGTTTAAATAAAGTTTGTTCAGCTGATATTCCAACAGTGCTAAGCCGAGACTAACTAAATGTTGATTCCGGCTTGTTATTGGCTGCATTATTGTCAATGGGGGTTAGCTTCTCCTCGGAACGCATAGCTCCTATGGCGCCATTTTGATGCTACCAAGCCATCACCTGCCGTTAGCATCCCATTGACTCCCATTCATTTTGGCGCCACTTTGACAGCGAATAACTTTAAACCTGAAGCGTTTAAAGACTCTATTTGTCCGTTGTTTATTTCTAAAGAAACACGACAATGTATAAAAGGCTCCATTACCTTGTACCTCACGTTATGGCTCCGTAGCAGACGCTTTTATAACAATAGGCTAACGATTGGGTCATAACCACGAGACTTACTGTCACACAGTAGAGGAATTACCGTATAGTACAGGAGAAGCTCACAGGCAGTTTGGACTTCCATTATCTGTTTAGGTTTACTAATTACTAATGTTAACTAGCATGTTAGTGATCAGTAATTAGCCTGTGCCCATGTTATCTCCTTACATATACCTACGCTCTCCGTCTCTGTAAGATTGGGAATGATTGAGATTTCTCTCGGCACAGCTACCAGAAGACTTCACACTTTCAGACAGGTTGCTCACGTCACATCTACGTCTTCAAGCTCAGTTGGAGGCTGCTCAGTAAAGCTAGCGATCACCGGAAAAGTGCTTCTAATATCCTTCACTGGTCTCCGTCCAGAGACACGGGATCTGCTGGTCCATTTTATATACAGTATGTCAATGATTATTGTGCACTTGACACTGAAACAGGAAGCTGTTCTTATTCAAATCTGTACACATTTTGATGCTAAGCTTCCAGTTTCTTGTACCAATGACTGCTGATTTCTTCTCTTCTTATTCAACTGTTGCTCAGAGGGATCTTTGTCTCTTTCTGCCCTCTCAGTCGTCAGTCCGGTTGAACCGTTACACAGCGTTTTGTTCTCCATGTACCAAACTAAATAACATCTATTTGTAAAGGGGACTTTCTACATGCTTAAGCTTCCGGCGTTTAGACTTCGGCCTCACCTCGGGGGGAATAAATGGAATATTTTATTTGCAAAATATAATGCAGATTTTTCAGGCATCGATAAAAACTTGAATCTAAAAGGATGAGACGTCTCTTCACATGAAATCAAGGTAACAAAGTTAATGTCTAGCCGTTATCTCTCTCTGTACTGCGGCATCGGAGGAGAATCTGCAGTCAGTGAAACGCTCAATAACCACGAATAAAAGCTTTTACAGCTGCTCTGCCTTCCCAATAATACCAGCACACAGGAGGCTCGATGTGTGTGTGTGTCTGTGTGTGTGTGCGTGTACGTGCGTGTGTCTGTGCATGCATGTCAGTGTGTGTATGTGTGTGGGTGTCAGTGTGTGTGCCCCAGGGTGCGTGTGCCAGTGCGTGTGTGCGTTCATTCGCGTGTGTTTGTGTGTGCGGGTGTGTGTGTGCGTGTCAGTGTGTGTGCCCCAGGGTGCGTGTGCGTGCATGCATGCACGTGTGTGTGTCTGTGTGCGTACGTGTATGTCAGTGTGTGTGTGCCAGTGCGTGTGTGCATGTGTGTGTGTGTGCATGCGTGCGTGCATGTCAGTGTGCGGTGTGTGTGTGTGTGTCAGTGTGTGTGTGTGCATGCATGCACGTGCGTGTGTGTCTGTGTGTGCGTATGTCAGTGTGTGTGTCTGTGTTAGTGTGCGGGTGTGTGCCAGTGCGTGTGTGCATGTGTGTGCGTGCGTGCGTGTCAGTGTGTGTGCGTGCTTGTCAGTGTGTGTACCCCAGGGTGCGTGTGTTTTTGTGTGTGTGTGTGCCAGTGTGTGTGTGTGCATGCATGCACGTGCGTGTGTGTCTGTGTGTGCGTACGTGTATGTCAGTGTGTGTGTGTGTGTGTGTGTGTGTGTTAGTGTGCGGGTGGTTGCCAGTGCGTGTGTGCATGTGTGTGTGTGTGCATGGCTTGCGTGTCAGTGTGTGTGCGTGCGTGTCAGTGTGTGTACCCTAGGGTGCATGTGTGCGTTCATGCGCGTGTGTGTTTGTGTCTGCGCGTGCCAGTGTGCGTGTGTCAGTGTGTGTGTGCCAGTGTGTGTGTGCCAGTGTGTGTGCACGTGCGTACGTGTATATCAGTGTGTTTGTGTCAAGTGTGCGGATGTGTGTGCTACTGCGTGTGTGCATGTGTGTGTGTGTGTGTGTGTGTGGCGTGGGCATGTGTGTGCCAGTGTGTGTGTGTGTGCGTGGGCATGTGTGTGCCAGTGTGTGTGTGTGTGAAGAACAGTTTTCATTATTGAAGTGGCCAGAACCACTTGGAGATATTCCATCGGTGTGAGAGGAAACGGCCCCCGCTGGTCCTCTAAACGCCGCGGCCGCTGAGTGACGAGCTGCTGCGGACGGTCGAGGCCGCCGGCTCAGACCGGATCCATGGACCTCCGCACGCACGCTGGGTTTTTAATTACTCTGCTATTGACTTTTCTTTAAAAGTTCATGAACCTAGAATCAGGCGGGAGCAAGAAACACCCAAAACACAGTCGGACTGAAACTGGATTTTTGGGGTCATTTCAGGGTGAAAAAAATGCAATAACAGATTATCTTCCAATATGTATTTTTGACGATTGCTGCACGATATGAGAAAAATATGCGGTGATGTTATCACAGATATTAAAGTGTTCTCGGCTCTGCTGCTTTCAGGCAGCACTGAACAAAAGAATGGCAGCAACATTTTAAAGTGCAGTTTTCAACTGATATTTTCTCCCCACTAACAGAAAAACCTCCGAGTGTAATTCGCGATATGTCGCAGCCTTTCGCGACGTGTTTATTGAACACATAACATGAAACGTTCGTTGATAAGGAGCTTTTCTAATATGTTTTTTTTTTAACATTGTGACCATGATATCTTTTGAGCTGGAGACATTTCACTGTTTGAAACTCACAACAAACTGTGTGTATAACTCCTACAACATTTCATTTACGTATTTCTGTATTTGAAAAGTTGGTAATCCCCCTGCTGCGAAAGCTCGATCGGGTCCAGTCGGATGTCTTTACCACATGTCTTTTGACCCTTTTTTCGTTTCCAGTTTCTAAAAGTTGAGGGATTTTCTGCATTGAGTACTTTTACTTTTAAAAGGAACTTATTGGGACTTTGTCTTATTCCCCGTATCCCCCAGAGTTAGATAAGTCCATACATACCCTTCTCATCTCCGTGTGTGTCCTAACTATCTGATGCACCCACCGCTAGCCTAGCTTAGCACAGATCCTGGAGGTAACTAGCTCCATCTAGCCTAGCTTAGCACAGATCCTGGAGGTAACTAGCTCCATCTAGCCTAGCTTAGCACAGATCCTGGAGGTAACTAGCTCCATCTAGCCTAGCTT
The DNA here is from genome assembly GCF_010015445.1 of Perca fluviatilis. NCBI lineage: Eukaryota > Metazoa > Chordata > Actinopteri > Perciformes > Percidae > Perca > Perca fluviatilis. The sequence goes on along the minus strand of NC_053119.1, from coordinate 4,928,721 downwards.
AGCACAGATCCTGGAGGTAACCGGCTCCATCTAGCCTAGCTTAGCACAGATCCTGGAGGTAACCGGCTCCATCTAGCCTAGCTTAGCACAGATCCTGGAGGTAACCGGCTCCATCTAGCCTAGCTTAGCACAGATCCTGGAGGTAACCGGCTCCATCTAGCCTAGCTTAGCACAGATCCTGGAGGTAACCGGCTCCAGTTACCTCCAGGATCTGTGCCCAATAAGTCGGCGTGCTCCTTTAACACTTTAAGTACATTTTCCTGATGATACTTACAGACTTTTACTAAAGTAACATTTTCAATGCAGAACTTTTACTTGTAACAGAGTATTTTTTAACAGTGTGGTATTAGTACTTTTACTTTAAGTACAGGATCTGAATACTTCTTCCACCGCTGTATTACAGTGAAGAAATGTGACGCTGCATTTCGTGCTCAGAGAGAGTTGTGACCTTTGGGTCCTTTAAAGCTCATAAACCATCACTCTCCTTCATTCTCTTTTTAAAATAGCCTCTCTGCGGACTCAGTGGTCTGTGGCTTTGCTCGGCTGTTTGATTCCATTTCTTTGTCCCCCCCCTCTTTTCCTGTCAGCGGCGGCGTCGTCATCGCCCGCCCTTCAGCGCTGCAGCTGCACCGTTTCTGCTGCAGTCTGCACTCTCGGCGAGGGATAAAAAACACACCGCACACACTCAGCTACGGTGGCCCACAGGGGGCAAACACACTGCAACTTAATGAAACACACGCAAATAGACAAAACACAAGCAATGTAGAAAACATCTCCATAAATTTGAGAACACATGCAAACACGCTGCAGATACACACAACACAACCAAATACACAAATGCACTGCGAACTACAGAAACGATGCAAAAAGAAAAGCACACAATCCCCGATTACACAACGGAAGTTCTCCGTAAATGCTGCGCATGTGTTGTCATATTAATGAAGATGTTTTCTTAATTTGCTTGTGTTTTGTCTATTTGCGTGTGTTTCATTAAAGGTCCTATGACATGCTGATTTTTGGATGCTTTTAAATAGGCTTCAGTAGTCCCCTAATACTGTATCTGAAGTCTCTTTTATATAGACCTTAGTGGTCCCCTAATACTGTCTCTGAAGTCTCTTTTATATAGACCTTAGTGGTCCCCTAATACTGTATCTGAAGTCTCTTTTATATAGACCTTAGTGGTCCCCTAATACTGTATCTGAAGTCTCTTTTATATAGACCTTAGTGGTCCCCTAATACTGTATCTGAAGTCTCTTTTATATAGGCCTTAGTGGTCCCCTAATACTGTATCTGAAGTCTCTTTTATATAGACCTTAGTGGTCCCCTAATACTGTATCTGAAGTCTCTTTTATATAGGCCTTAGTGGTCCCCTAATACTGTATCTGAAGTCTCTTTTATATAGACCTTAGTGGTCCCCTAATACTGTATCTGAAGTCTCTTTTATATAGACCTTAGTGGTCCCCTAATACTGTATCTGAAGTCTCTTTCCCGAAATTCAGCCTTGGTGCAGAAGTCACTAGAGCCAGTCCCACAATGAGCTTTCCTTAGGATGTGCCATTTCTGTTTGAAAGCCATGATGTCTCTCTCTCTCTCTCATGGGGGGAAAATTCTCTGGGTGGGCAAAGCAGAGAAAGGGGAGGTAACCTTGCTCCTTATGACCTCATAAGGAGAAGATTCCAGATTGGTCCATCTGAGCTTTCATGGCTCGGTTTACACCTATCACCATTTCTAGCCACTGGGGGACCATAGGCAGGCTGGGGGGACTCATATTAATGTTAAAAAAAACCTCATGCCATGGGACCTTTAAGTTGCAGTGCGTTTGCCCCTGTCGGCCACCGTACTCATCCTACTTTACAACCTCACGTCAGTAGCTCGCAAATACCTCACGCTGTGCAAGAGGAAGTTCGTGATGACTAGGGTCGGGCATCGTTTGGATTTTTAACAATTTTGATTCTGATTCCGATTCTTCCTTTCGATTCCGGTTGTTATCGGTTCTCGACTCGACGGATCACATGCTGAGTTCACAGATCAGAGGAAGACTTTACTTTGATTCAGTGGCGATTTACGGTGTTCCCCGGGCGTTTTCAAAAAATTATAGAGTGTGGTCTAGACCTACTCTTTCTGTAAAGTGTCTCGAGATAACTCGTTATTATTTGATACTATAAATAAAATTGAATTGAAAAAAATTGAATTTAAATTGAATTTAAATGGAAAATAAAGACACACTTTAGAGTAAATAATTGGATAAAAAGTTAAATTCGTATAATTTATGAATATTTTCTTTTGCCAACGTTAGATATCTACGCAGCCACAAGACATATTTAGTATCACAGAGATTAGTTTGGTTTCAACACAGCTTTTGTTTTACCCTTTGTACAACAGTATTGGCTGGATATGGAGAGTTTCCTCTATAACAGCATATTTTATTCACAGATGTTAACTCCAGCTGTCAGATACGTGTAAAGTACGGTTTTCGTACCAAACGAATCCTGTAAACGCACGGCCTGAAGATGGCACTTTTTTGGAAACCTGGTCCCAGGGGGAAGGCGCATACTTGCGTATCGATGATGTCATCGCCACGCCCCTCGACCTCTAACCTTCGACCTCATACCCCGCGAAGACGTCTCGTAATAACAACACCACCTACGTACATACTCGGTGTGTTTGTGCATGTTGCTTTAATGCTTTAATGTGACTTGCAGCTACGATACCACGACACATCCCTTGTGTGTGTAAACATACTTGGCAATAAAGCTTTTCTGGTTCTGATTCTTTCTTTTTTTTTTAAACATTTGTTTATTGATTTTTCAGTGACATAACAAAATCAAAAGGTAACATTTCGGGAGTCAAAACAGTGTCAAGTACAACAAGTAGAAAAATAAAAATTAATAAAAAAAAAAATTAATAAAAAAAAACAAAAAAAAACAACCCAAGAACAAATACACAGAACAAAACAAAAACCAAAATGGTCATCTGGTTCTGATTCTGATTCTAAACACGCATCCGTCCTAATCGTGGATGTATTAAGAGAACGGGTCCCAATTGTCCACAACCACACGGCACTGGAGCACCGAAGGTAGCATATAGCTAGCTAGCTTGCGTTTGGTTTCTTCTTCTTCTTCTACGGTCTGTTTGTATACAGCGTGCAAGCTTTATGCGCATGCTCCACCTCTTCTTCTCCGTTTTTGGGAGAATTTCTGTAGCAGAAACAGCGCCACCTATAGGCCTGGGATATCAAGTAGCGTGTGGAGTCATTTACACGGGGATCCGTTTGGATGCAAATTTTCTTGGAACGATGTCAGGGAAGGCAGTGGGGGGGGGTGGGGATTGTTTTGGTACGTGTGGTCGTGGCCTCAGTCTCATCCTTTGACCAATCAAATGCATACAGTACATTACACACTGTCATTGTCTTTTTGTATTAGCGTCTGTATAGTTCGGTACAGTCCTGGAAAGAAATACTAGACATTACATATATATACTACTCTCTCATCCAAAGTCTCTCTCTCTCTCTCTCTCTCTCTCTCTCTCTCCCTCTCTCTCTCTCTCCCTCTCTCTCTCCATTCAGAGCTCAGCCTGCAGCTGCAACACTCTGCTGTTACTATTTCTGTCAAACTGCTTTAATGCACATTACACGCTCAGTACAACACATTTACTCTCTCTCTTACACACACACACACACACACACCATTAGCAGCAGCATGTAGCTTCCCTAGCTCTCTCTTTCTCTCTCTCTCTTAAACACACACAGAAGCTGGCTCGGCCTCAGTCGGGCGGCTGGGTGTGCGTCGGACGGAGCTCAGAGACCACGGGACAGAGCTGAGGATAGCAGCGATGTGGACGAAGAGGAGGAAGACGACGACGTTGAATCCGGAGTAAAACTCCTAATCCAGCTTCTGGTTTCTGGTTTCAACAGACGCTTTGAGATTCTGGGTTTCGACGAGGAATCGAAGCTGCTGGCATTTTTTTTGTTTTTTGTTTTAAATCCGAGACCAGTTTCTGTCCTTCGAAGACAAAGTCTGGTTTCTGGGCTTTTCAGATTTGTTTTTAGGTTTTTATCTTCTCTTCTGAACGCTGCAGATGAAGCAGAAGAACAGTTTCTGTCTTCTTTCTCTGTTTGGAGGCTGAAGCAGCAGAGCCGATGGTGAGCGGTGTGTGTGTGTGTGTGTGTGTGTGTGTGTGTGCAGATACTGAATTTACAGTTACGTGCATTGAAAGTGATAAAGAGTGTGTGTCCTGCATACACATACACTTACTAGTACTTGCTAAGCACTAGCGTACTTTTGGTTTGTTTTTCCTCATTTGGGAAAATCTTAACGCTACGGAACAATGGACCTGCAACTAATGATCGTTTTCATTGTCAATCAATTTGAAGTAATTTCGCGATTAATTGATGAATGGTGAACAAAATGTTAGAAAACTGTGAAAAAGTCTTCAAACGTTTTACTGTGTCCCAACAACAGTTCAAAAGTGGCTTATAAAGTGACTTGATCCGCTTACTAATTATCAAATTAGCTCCCCTTTAGTCTTCTGCCAGTTGACACCACCGGTATTTTAGGGAATCGTGTGTTTGTGTTTGTCCCTTTTCCTGTTTCAACGCACTAACGTCAGCTCCATAAAAGAAATGGTTTCGCTGTGGAACAACTCGACCGGTCTGCACAGAGTTGGACTGAAACTGCCGTGCAACTCCTTTGGGATGAACCGGAGCACCGACTGTGTTTCTGACCTGATCCCCCGACAGCAGTGTTGGGACCGCGCTCAGGCTCTGGTACCCCCTTTTCCCACCAACAAGAACCAGGTGCTGGTTCAGAGCTGGAGCTAGTGCCGGTTCGGAGCTGGTTCGACTGACGAGCCTCCAAAGAACCGGTTTGCTTTCCCACAGAGCTAAAGAGCCGGCACAGAGCCAGGTCTTACGTCACTGTATACATCTCATCTTTCCCAGCAACGTTAGCGCGGCGGCGCCAAACAGAAACACACCATGAACAATGGCGGACGTTGCTTTGCTATCGATGGTCGTGGCTTTGCGGACCTACATTGGCGTCCAAACTCGCGCAGATCCAACGTGTTGGCGCGGCTCGCCTTTATAGTGCAAGAAAGCAGCTCGTTTCCTCCTCTGACCACCCCTGTTGTTGTTTAATTTAGTCCATCGTGTTTATTTGCTAATTCAAAAAGTTTCTGTTCGTCTGGTTGTTCACGGTAACCCCTCCCCCCAGCCGCTGACGTAAGCGGTTCTTACGTCTTGGCCCAGCGATGATTTGGTGCTACTTAAGAACCACTTTTACTGGTTCGGAGATGGTGCTTTGGTGGTCGAAAAACAAAGAACCGATTTGAAACTAGGCTCTGAAACTAGGCTCTGGCTCCGAACCAGCACCAGCTCTGCCTTGGTGGAAAAGGGGTATGGGTGGCTGAATGAAGGCTCTCCCCCCACAGCCAGGTTCTGAAACCAGCCATAGCAGCAGATTCATGCTCTTTGGTTTTTGGAAACGGGATGTTCCACAACCACATATGGCTGGAATCTTCGCCTGTCCGCATACTTTTGGCCAAGTCGAGCACAAGTGTATGCCTTTGCTTTAAATAAAGAGAGAGTCTAAAAGCATGTGTGTGTGTGTGTGTGTGTGTGTGTGTGTGCCCGTTGTTTACTTGCTCTCTCTGTGTGGTTTTCCTCTCTCGTCCCGCCTCAGCGTGGATGCTGCAGTGTGTTTGTGCTCTCGGCCCTTTATGGGCCGAATGCTCGGCTGCATCGGGGGCAGGGAACGGAGAGGAAAGGGGGGGGGGAGGAGAGGCTGCCTGTCAGAGGCCATTACGCAGATAGCAGGATGCCACGTTAGAGCACGGAAAACCCTGGGCGATGCACTGCAGATGAAGCAGGGGGACTCATCGGCAGGACTTCAGAGACAAAACCCCAACCGCTGGGTTTTAAATTGAGAAAACAATCAACTTTTACAAATGAAAAAAAATGTCTGTTTTGTTGCTTTCTGTAGCACAATGTCGACCCACGAACAGGTAGGGTGAACTTGAGGCCGGAGGGGGTTGCTGTTTTTGAATCCCCCCGGGGGCCCGTGATAAAAGTTATAAAAACACATCGGTGGCATCGGTGGCGTTTTCCAGAGATCTTTCATGGGATGTCCTAAGTTGGTGGAGCGTTTGATCGATGACAAGCGGAGCTAAGGTGATAGGTGGAGACAATCACAACAAACATCCAACGCCACAAAGACTCACGTTAGATGAGGTTAAATTAGCTGCTGAGAGCCAGACTCTCTCTCTCTCTCTCTATATATATATATATATATATATAATATGGCTTTACATTTTCGCTGAACATTTGGCGAAGGGGGAATCCCATTCACTTTAATTTGGTCAACGATTTCTGGCGCAGCATCTAGTGGCCATTAGAGGAACTGCAGCTTACAGCACCTGAGAAACTAAATGTAGGCATTGTTTTAAAACTAGTTCTTTCTGTACGTCAACTCGCACAGGGTCCCACGTTAAAGTATTTTTTTACTTGTCCGGTCGGCAATTTTTTTTTGCACACCCATATATATATATATATATATATAAAAATATATGCATTAAGAGAGCTGGATATGGTGCCCGCATGTTCCCAAGTATCGGATGATGGAACTGCAATGAAAAATGAGTCCCCCATGGCCCAATTATTTCCTCATAGAACTATATTACAATAGAGACATCTGTGAAAAACCTTCTTATAATACATCCACTGACCAAACCCACATAACTCATTCACTTTATATAACTTAGGTTAATGCTAGCATGAGCACCAATATGGACAGACGAAAAAGATTACCAGCTACAGAAACTCAAACTATATCAACTGAAAATCTAAAAGGAAATTGCCATTTTGCCAACATGGCGCTTAGCTCACCAGATCATTAAACACACAATCGATCAGACTGTTTAGAGATGAAACCATCAGTTCAGAGTTAAAAAAGAAACCTACAGAAGCAGACCAATATCCTTAACAGCTGTTGGACCCCCGGAGTAGCTCGCTGGTTATCGGCTAACAAACGAAGAGCTGTGTATTTGCAAACAGCTTTACAGTCTCAACACAACAGCAGACGTGCGACGATAACGCGACGGTCCAAAGAGGAAACGAGAGAGCGGGCGGTTGTTCCGACACCATCTGGACTTTCAAACAGGCGCCTGGTCTGCTCGGGGATTGAAACCACCGTTTTAATCCGCCCCCCGCCGCTGCTGTGTGGAAGGGCGTCTAATCTATTTGATGGTGCTTTTAACTAGAGATGGTCCCAGAACTTTCTTTTATTCTCCAGTCTGACAGTCAGTTATAATGGAAAAAGAACATAAATAAACTACTTTAACGTAGATTTTCTTTAGGGCGTTATTACGTGGTATCGGATCGGTGCATGAACGATACCGATACCAGCGTTTTAGGCAGTATCGGACCCGATATGGTATCGGTATCAGCTCCGATACTGCCTAACGGTTCATGTTCATGTTTTACAAAGAGTTTAACCTGAGCCAGACTGACAACAAAGATAAAAATCATACCACATCCATACAGGGATAGTAGTATACAGCTGTTATATATCATATCACATCCATACAGAGATAGTAGTATACAGCTGTTATACATCATACCACATCCATACAGAGATAGTAGTATACAGCTGTTATACATCATATCACATCCATACAGGGATAGTAGTATACAGCTGTTATACATCATATCACATCCATACAGGGATAGTAGTATACATCTGTTATACATCATATCACATCCATACAGGGATAGTAGTATACAGCTGTTATACATCATATCACATCCATACAGGGATAGTAGTATACAGCTGTTATATATCATATCACATCCATACAGAGATAGTAGTATACAGCTGTTAAAACATAATAAAATATATGACACGCTGGTATCGGATCGGTACTCGGTATCGGCCGATACGCAAGTTCAGGTACCGGAATCGGTATCGGGAAGCAAAAAATGGTATTGGGCCATCTCTACTTTTAACAAGTAGCAGCAACGGCTGTCTGCTCCCAAAAACTCCATAAAAATCAACCACTGAAGGAACGGAGGATATTTTTCTCCTCGCTAACTGTGGAAGCATTTTCTAAACTGTCATTAAACTGTCAACATTAGTTAACAGTGGAGCAGGAAACCCAATCGTGATGCGACATAAAAATCCGCACCTGAGTAGCCTGCTGACCCCCCCGCCATCTTTCATCACTGACATCCTAAAATAAAACAAATACAGCGTGACTCACGGATCAACCTGCTGGGTAAAGTTTGACTTTAGGTGAATGCGACGTCCTCGACCGACACCCGGCAGCCTCTACGCTCTCGGTGGAGTCTTTAGAAGACACGAGCCCAAAAAGAAAGAGACGCCGAGTAGCGCAGAGACGAGGGGCACGCTCAAAGACACCAGTGAATGAGGATGGGAGAAGCAGCCGGGAGCAACTTCAGCTCTTGATAAACCGAACATGACATACCAAAACCTCTACGGTTGCTTTTGTTGTGGTCCTCGTCCTCCTGCACGTTCAGAAGTGTTTCAGCGTGTGTCAGCATGTACCGGTGGGCGCGTGGAGCGTGTTGGTTAGGGCTGTCCACGATTTCAAAAATTCTTAGTCGGACAACACGGATACGATTTTGTCCACTAATCAATTAGGTGATTTAATCGACAGATCTGAGTCTCTCAAAGTCACAAAGAATCATGCAAAAGCACCACTTTAAATCTTGTGTTTACAAGAGGTCAGTCTTGCATTGCCAGACCTTCCTCCACAGCGGTGCGGAGGAGCATTTCCTTTAAACCAATCACTATCGCTAAGCGCCGGACGGAGCCACGGTGCCGCTGCAAAATAGCCTCGGTAAAGGAACTTGTTTTGGTGGAACGTGTAGACGTTCGAAAGTAGTTTTAGTCGTGCGAGAGAAAACTCCGATTGGACAGATAGTCTAGCTAGCTGTCTGGATTTACCCTGCAGAGATCTGAGGAGCAGTTAACCATAGTCCTCACAAATCCACCACAGGTTAGAATAGCAACACAAAAGAAGTGGATAGAGACTAGCCAGAGATGTGCTCAGACGTTTCTTGGAAATAAATCTTTCAGCATTAAAAAGAATAAAGAATTGCGCATTGACTAATCGACTAAAGAAATATTAGTCGATTATGTACAAAAACGGCCGTTATGTCAACTCATCTACTTAGAAAGAGAGGGCCGCCCTAGTTTTCATGGTGTACAATTTTGTAAAAGTAAAAAACTCTCTGCGAAGATGTCGTGGTGGATTTTGTGTTGCGTGGGATTATTCGGCTGCGTCGGTCTACAGGTTTAAAGGTCCTATGACATGCTGCTTTTTGGATGCTTTTATATAGGCCTTAGTGGTCCCCTAATACTGTATCTGAAGTCTCTTTTATATAGACCTTAGTGGTCCCCTAATACTGTATCTGAAGTCTCTTTTATATAGACCTTAGTGGTCCCCTAATACTGTATCTGAAGTCTCTTTTATATAGACCTTAGTGGTCCCCTAATACTGTATCTGAAGTCTCTTTTATATAGACCTTAGTGGTCCCCTAATACTGTATCTGAAGTCTCTTTTATATAGACCTTAGTGGTCCCCTAATACTGTATCTGAAGTCTCTTTTATATAGACCTTAGTGGTCCCCTAATACTGTATCTGAAGTCTCTTTTATATAGACCTGAGTGGTCCCCTAATACTGTATCTGAAGTCTCTCAAAATTCAGCCTTGGTGCAGAATTACAGCCACTAGAGCCAGTCCCACAACGAGCTTTCCTTAGGATGTGCCATTTCTGTGTCTGTAGCTATTGAGGAGGAGAGAGGGCGGGGCAAGGTGGAGGGTGGGGGTGTGGCCTTGACCAACTGCCACTTTGCTCGTTTGAAAGCCATGATGTCTCTCTCTCTCTCTCATGGGTGGGCCAAATTCTCTGGGCTGGCAAAGCAGAGAAAGGGGAGGTAACCTTGCTCCTTATGACCTCATAAGGAGAAGATTCCTGATTGGTCCATCTGAGCTTTCATTTTCTCAAAGGCAGAACAGGATACCCAGGGCTCAGTTTACACCTATCACCATTTCTAGCCACTGGGGGACCATAGGCAGGCTGGGGGAACTCATATTAATGTTAAAAAACCATGCCATGGGACCTTTAAGACAAGATCATTTTTTACCTCCTGTTCCCACAACGTGTAACATGATTCAATGTCCATCTGTTTTCCCAACAGCGGCAAGAGGGGTCAGAGGTCATCTTCCCCATTAGATACGCTAGGATCCGATAAAGGCTCTGCTCATCCTCTTACAGGTGGCTGTAGTATGGGACCGACAGCTGTCACTCACAGCTGACCTGCGTTATTAAGCCTGTAGACTCTTTCATTTGTATTTTCTTGCACAGCCTGTTAGTATTGTGCTGCACCCACACTGGACCTGGAACCAATGGATGTATGATAAAGACGTGGCTTCAGCGTTGTGGGGGGTGGAGCCTTGTCCATTCCTGTGAGAGTTGCTCAGTGGCGCATGAAGCCATCATGGAGCCAAAAATGACCCGGATGATCGGCGCTGCTTCCTCACTGTGCGGCCCATAGAGCAGGCGCAGTAGAGACCTCTGCCGAGCCCAGCTACTTCACGTTTAGCTCTTCGCTAACTTGGCTTTTTTGCCATGTTAATCTATGGGAAAAAGTCTTTTTGGGCCAGAGGGCATCACGTGACGGACACAGAAGTTGTAATTCCACCGTTTGGCCACTACGTTCAATTAGCTTCAAAGCCCGGTGCACTTCCTGAGGGTCTGCCGGAACCGTCCAACAAGTCCTCATACTGTTAAGGACAAGAAAGGTTGCTTCCGGCTTGGTTGCTGAGGAAACAAACATCGGTTGCTTCAAGCTTTTTCTGGTGAGAAAAGTCTGCAGACAGCCTAAGCATCAGTACTTATTGTACATTCTCTTCTGCACACATGTAGAGGAAGTGCTTGTTATAGTCATCTAAGGCTCTGACTTTGCACTTCTGATTTCTGGTCTCCTGATGATTTGAAGTGACGTCAAATGTTCTTCTGGGAGCCACATTCGCTTCCCATTATCCCCCTCCTCTACCTGCATTGTATTTCATCCGTTTTGTAATCGGCCAGTTGCGGCCTGAAGGCACCTTGCTGCCTCACGCGGGCTGCAGAGGAGTGACTGGCATCATTGTGCCAACTGAACAAAAGACAGACCGGCAACAAAAGAAAGACCCTGAGGCAGCTTTTTCTCTGGCTCTTTATAGCATCTACAGACGGATGATGGAGTGACAGCACTTTTCTTTACCTCTGCATATCTCAGTGGCCGTAACTGTCAGAGAGATCAAGAGGAGGAAAAATAGCGATATTAAAAACGAACGAATTATCCCAAAAAAATGCAAACGTTCTTCTCGATTGTGTGTGTGAAACAATGCTGACGCTGTATTGTATCCGCAGCGTAGAGGAATTGCACGTGGGCGTTAAGAAGACAGAAGTTGCTGGGTGAAAATACAGAGGATTATTTCAGGTTATCATGAAGCTTGTGTGTTCACTCCGAGAGAGAAAGGCAAAGAATGAAAAAAAGGATTGAGGACACGCGAAAAGCTGTGAATTACAGCCCAACCTCAGCCTGTGATGCCTATGTACCATAGATCAGCTCTGCCGGAGCCTAAGCTGTTGATGGTTTTTAATCAGCGCGCACCAAATACTGCACTTAATCTCGCATATCATGTTGCACTCTTTATGGCGGCTGAGAGGTACAGAGAGAAACAGGCCAGGGAAAAGAAAATCCTCCATTTAAATCCCCGGTCCAGATGCAAAGCGTGGCGTGTGAAGGAGCAAATCTTGTATTTGCAAAAGACGGGATGAATGGAAGAAAAGACGTGCGAAAGCTGAAAGAGAGCAAAGTGAATCTAAACAAAGCTCACAAAGGATTATCCTTTATCATCCCAGAGTAGTGAAGCGGAGGAGTCATTTCAGTCTATTCATTTTCTCATTTCTGTCTTATATAAATAACTCTCCCTGTTTTAATCACCAGTACAAAAATAAAATCAACAACTGCGTTCGGAAAACGTCAGTTGTTTTGAATAAAAAGTCCAAAGGCACAACTGATCGGAAACATCCAGCTGAAGATGACGTGTTGTATAAACCTGGTTGAACATTCAGCGGTTTTAAATCAGTTTACTTTCACATTCTGGGTGAACTTCGGTCAAATTCAGAGAGTTTGGTGTCTGGTGTCTTTGCTACTAGCCTGGGAAAACGCAGCACGGTGGCTCAGTGGTTAGCACTTCTGCCTCGCAGCAAGAAGGTTCTGGGTTTGAACCCAGGTCGTCCCGGGCCTTTCTGTGTGGAGTTTGCATGTTCTCCCCGTGTTTGCGTGGGGTTTCCTCTGGGTGCCCTCGGTTTCCTCCCACCATAAAGACATGCGCGCTAGTTAACTAGGACTACAGTTGAAAATTAGCCGACTGGCTAACACTGGCGCATTTACAGAAATGTTGATTAATGGGCATTGTCCTAATCAAAATAAAGAAATCTATAAAAAAAAAAACAAGCAAAATTAGAGATATGATCTGCAAGTCAGTCTGGCCAAGAGCCCATTCGAGCCCATTTCCAATTTCGAGGCATCCAAATCGAGACGCCAATCACAACCGTTGAGACTTTACACGATGACGACAGCGCAGCGACGGCGAGCGTATTTTTGTTTACATTCAACATGACGGCCACCGAAGCGCAGCAGCCCGTTGATGCCGCTGTTGCTGCTACGTCCCCCAGATCGTTGGTCTGATTGGTTGAAGGACTATCCAATCGCACCCAGAGGCATTTGAGCGGCGTCCGTTGGTGACGCCCCCTTTGGAAATGGGCTGTGAATGAAGCTTCCCCAGACCCCCCCACTCTCAGTTACAACTGAGTCTGGGGTTAACCAGGCTACTTTGCTACAGCTACAACGATAAATCAGCCGAGCTGATGTATTGGCCGATATTACCTTATTGCAGATATATCGGTGCGTATCACTGCTGAGTCTCTAAGTAACATGAATGAATTGTTGGTAAGGAAATGCCAAATGATGTTTCGCCAATACATTTTTGCGTCCATCAGAGAGCACGGACCGTTTCGGGTGTTTTTTGGAGGAGGTTTTTCCCTTTTCCAAATCGAGCGTCAGATAGAGGGTGTCTGTACAGATTGTAAAAGCCCAATCAGGCAAATTTGTGATGTTGGGTAGATAAAATTGAATTGAAAATTGATTTGAATTGAATAAAAGTTCATTGTTCAAGTGTAAAATGTCGAGCTCACTACATATCCTGGTCACAAACAAATCTATTTTTTTTGAATTCTCAAATATGGACCCAAAAATCCAGTTTATGTCGCGCAGTAGTCTTTACCACAGGCCCGGTCACTGAGGCTGACGGCTACGGTAACATTTGGAGCCACTAGTTGTCTGTTGCTGAAATATATCTTACAAGTTATGGTTGTTTAGTATCAATACATCATCCAGAAGACTGACTCCTCTTGTTTCTCTGTTGAAGTACATTGAGGAAATCATTGACAGAACATTTTTCCAAATGTGAATTTACAGCTCTTTTCCCATTACAACATCTCCTATGCTGTCTCCTTTTTACTTTTGTCCAGGACGCTGTCCACAGCTGGACGTTGGTGTGAACTGGCAGAGTGCGGAGACAGCTGGATGAGAGTCTGAAGTTACAGTAGAGTCAATGTGACAGACATGAAGAACCCAGACCAGTATGGAGGAAGTCACCTGGAGAGTCTGGGTGAGTCCGGACAGAGAGACAGCAGAAAAGCACTTTTAGTGCTTGACTGCTGTTAGTCAGGCTGAGTGGAGATATCAGCCCTTATTTGGCTTACTTTTAGAGTCATTATATAATTTCCCAGAAATGTTTCTTTTGTGTATGACTTCCAAGAAATTGTAGGCTGAAAAGAGGAGGGTTTTTTGATGTTGATAATATCGTTGCTCTGCTCACTAAGTTCAGTTGTATGTATGCAGACTTGACCTCCGATCTTTACTGATGACATAAAGATCTTATTATTGCGCCAGATCGGTCTCCTGATAATTCGCTGATTAATCTTCGGCCCCAACACTTTAGCTTTCCTTCATTTTCTACATAGTTTTCTCACTTGTTGTTGTTGCAGTGTTGTTGTAACGTCTTTCAAGTTTGTAGAAAAATCTGTTTCCCATGTCTTCCAGCGTGTGCAGCGCTGTCCAGTCTGGTGTTGGTTCTCCTGGGACTGCTGGGCTCGGTCCACGGCTGTCCTGGTGTCTGCACATGCTACGGTAACACCACGGACTGCTCCGCTGTGGGCCTTCTCTCTCTGAAGTCCATCCTGGGACTGCTGGACCAGGACTCTCTGATCCTCCGCCTACCCCACAACAACCTTTCGTCCCTGGGCACGGCCGACCTGTCCAACCTCAGCAGCCTGGACCTCCTGGATCTCTCCCAGAATCACTTTTCCACCCTGCAGCCCGGGGCTTTCTCGGGCCTGAGCGGCCTGCGATGCCTCAATCTCTCTGCCAACTACCTCGGGGTTCGCCTGGTGACCCCTGACCCCAACAACGGCACAGAAGTCCTCCAGGATGGAAGTCAAGGGAGCGTTGGCCTGAGCAGGGACGTTTTCAGGGGGCTGTGGCGGCTGCGGGGGCTCGACCTGTCCTCCAACGGCCTCCTGTGGCTGCCAAAAGGCATGCTGGACGGGCTGCAGAGACTCGCCTGGCTGTCCTTGGCCAGCAACCGGCTGGCGGCCCTGGACAGAGTCACCTTCGAGCCCCTGGTGGGACTACAGCAGCTCCGCCTGGCGGGAAACCCCTGGGAGTGCGACTGCAAGCTGAGAGACTTCAAGCACTGGATGGAGTGGATGATTTACAGGGGTGAGCAGAGCTGTTAGCGGGCCTCTCCACATCTCAAATACTCTGAAGTTTGATAGGTTTGGCAGTCGGCTTTAAGACCGTACCAGAGCGAATTTCTTTGGATTTTTTGAGTCAGTACTTTCAAAGCTGTCTAATCGAAGCAATTAATCTCCGCTCTGCAGGATGGATGGATGCTGAGCAAAGACATCCAAGAATATAATGACCTCAATCCTTGCCTGTCTCTCCCTGTCTCTTTCATCCACTACATCTTTTCGGGGTTTTTTAAATCGAGCCAAAGGTTATTGTACAGACAGTAACATAATTGAATCAATGCTTATTTTTTTAGGAAAGTGAAGGCAAGGTTACAATCACCAATCTGTACATAGGACATTTGGTGCCAATCCTTTCCCCATACCCTTCCCATTCCTCAACCTACTACTCTTACTCATTGAACTCACAAAAAATACAACAGTGCGTATTTGTATTTTACAACTTTCAACTGTGTCAGGTATTATAGAACGGGATGCCAAATCTTACTATATTGTACTTAAAAACGTATCTTATCCTTACCAGATGTAATGTAATAGTCAGGACATGTAGCCACACTTTGATTGTGGGAACCTATGTCCCTTTCTATGACATCAAAAGTTATTTCTTTTCTGTGCAAGTAATTAGTTTTTTTGTCTTTTGTCGGCTCACTTTTACTCACAACATGCTAACCGGCAACATAGGATTCCATTCACTACGCTAAGCTAACTAGCGCCGGCGCTGCCGGTGTTGCACCGGACTAAAACGATGCATGCGTTGGCCCACCTATCTACAGCTAGGGGAGACCGTGATAAGCCCTATTTCAACAAACGGTGGCGTATCCCTTTAAACTCTGTATAATGCAGCGTCTGGCATTATCTAAACAGTTATGTATGTG
This sequence comes from Perca fluviatilis, assembly GCF_010015445.1. Classification (NCBI taxonomy): domain Eukaryota; kingdom Metazoa; phylum Chordata; class Actinopteri; order Perciformes; family Percidae; genus Perca; species Perca fluviatilis. Next base: position 4,912,962 of record NC_053119.1, on the reverse strand, counting down.
TTCACTACATCTTTTCCATCCCTGTTCTCCCTTCTTTTCTGTGTTTCCCCTCTCCGTCTGCTTTACAGATGGGCAGGTAGATGCGATGCAGTGCAGTCTCCCGGGGGATCTGAAGGGCAGGGACATCCGCAGCGTGCCAGCAGAGATGTTCAGCTACTGCCTGCCGACTGTGACCAAAGAGGGCGCGCCGGGCTACGCCACGCGGCCTCCGTGCCCGCCCGGCCGCATCAGCAGCAACGACGAGTGCATCCGCCAGCGCTACCGGCCCGTCAGCGTCCGCCGAGCGCACGGCACGCAAATAGTCGCGGGCGTGATTTGCGGCACGGTGTGCGTCATGATGGTGGTCGCGGCGACGTACGGCTGCGTCTATGCCTCCCTGATGGCGCGCTACCAGAGGGAGATGAACAGCCGCGGGCAGCCGCTGATGGCCGAGTCCGGAGGAGACACGGACCTGGAGGACGGGGAGGTGTCATCGCCGACGTCTCCGCAGGAGTCGCCGCCCAAAGAGGGCTGCGGCATCGTGCACGGGTATCGAATCAGCAGCTTCTGACACGAGCTTTCGCATCCATCCAGGACGCCCTGGCTGCTTCTGCTCCTCAGCTCTCATCGGTGATGAGACGACATCCGCGGGGAGAAGCCCTGCAGCTCTGTGATTGTGCTGAGAAGCCTCTGGGGGACTGATCGTACAGCTAACCGAGTGGACTAAAAGTCAGTGAAAGTGTGTAGTCCATATCGACGACGTTGCATTTACGGGATTGTTCCGGGAGGTTCTGCTGGATGTCCCTCATTTTTCGGGCCTGGATGTCCGTCACCTACCGCTTCTGGTGTTTTCTTAACTCTGGTTGATTCTGGAAACATCCTCCGAGCTAGAACCGACAATCAAATTATAGTCATCTTTTTATTTAGTTTTTTTTTTAAGTTAAATTCTCATCACACGGGCGCCCGGATAGCTCAGTTGGTAGAGCGGGCGCCCATATGTGGAGGTTTACTCCTTGACGCAGCGGGCCCGGGTTCAACTCAGACCTGCGGCCCTTTGCTGCATGTCATTCATTCCCCCCCTCTCCTTTCATTTCTTCAGCTGTCCTGTCAATAAAGATGCCTAAAAATGCCCCCAAAAATAATCTTCTAAAAAAAAATACACAGCCATTATAATCCCAGAGCTCGCCTAGCCCACGTGCACATGTTCCACCAAAACCAAATCCTTCCCGAGGCTATTTTGCAGCGGGTCTTTTTTTCTCGTTTTTCTCCCATCCCAGAATGCTGCGTGGACTAGCCAGACCCTCCTCCTCCTCCGCAGCGCTGTGGAGGAAGGTCCGCCAATGCGAGACTAGTGGAACTGGAATGCTGCGGCACTTCTTTTATTTTAATGTATGGATGCTCTGTGAATTGGTATTCCCCGCGCTGCATCTCTCAGACAGCGCTGAAACCCCCCCCTCCCTTTGAAGCTGCTGGTTGGCACTTCTGCTTTACCTCCCTTCCTCTTTTTTTCTTTGTTTCGTCTTTAGAAAAATGAAAACTTTTCGTTCATGCTGTCTGTCGTCTGTATCCGAGCCAAACAAGCACAAGCTCCGAATATACGTACAAATGTCTGTGAATCTGTGAAATGTGACATTTCTCCTGCTGTTTGCTGCACACAGCCTCTTGTTCTCTTGATCAGTTATGTGTATTTTAGGTTATCTGTAACATGAGCACTTTGAGAAATAGATCGTCCTCTGTTGTCAGGCTGGACGCCCTGTTGAAGTCCCACTTTATACCCTGTTAAGAGTCCCGCAGCTGTCAGGGAAATGCTGCTTCAAGCTCCGTCGGCGAGGTAAACCTTCTTCAAACGACACTAGAGCTGTACTGCCACCCAGAGGGCAAGCTTATGAGCTGCAGCAGCTTTCAATCCAGCACAAACAAACAATAATTCCCAAACAAAGGAAAGTCAGAGATGCTGAGTGAAAGTGTGTGAGGGCATCAGCTCACATATCCCGTAACCCCAATGTGTTTTCATTTACTCTGTCCATATTTTCTGTGATAAGCACATGAAACATTGTCTCAAATTCAACTCGAGAAGCTGTTACTTCATGCGGAAGACAATAAACTCTCTATTTATCTAAACTGGATTTTTTTTGCCTTTCTTATTAAAAACATCACGATTTCAGGGCCACACGGTTCAACATGACGACATCCGACAACAGCCAGGGAACCCAGGCTCATCAAACCATTCAAAAGAAGAGCCAGGAGGATTCAACATCCACATGTTCTGAGATTAAGACTAACGACACGATCAAGTCAAAAATCCTCGCCTTGCAAGTAGAGATGAGGGTTACGATGAACATCGGCTAGATTTTATATTCAAAACAAACCAAAGAAAACCTTACACGGTCATCTGGTCATTTTCTCTAACATTGAAAGATTTGTTTCAGTCTATTCTTCTCATTCTTTCAAACATACAATATACAATAATGAAACAGAAAGCCACGACTTATCCAAGACGAGATAGATATCACAAGAACGTGTAAAATATTCCACCTATCTATGGTTCTTTTTATTCACTGTTCCCTTCTACTTATTCAGTTACTTAATTTACTTTAATCTAGATTTTTATTTATTATTCATTTCGGACAAAACGATCACAAATTACGTACACATACAACACAAGACCACAATCTCATCGAACGTTACAATAGAGAGTACAACAGACAGACCCTAACCCACGCACACACACACACACACACACACACACACACACACACACACACACACACACACACAGGGTTGTGGCACTATCTTTGTGGGGACCTGTCATTGACATTATGCATTCCCTAGCCCCTTACCCTAACCCTAACCATCACAACTAAATGTCTAACCTTAACCCTTACCCTAACCTTAACCATCACAACTAAATGCCTAACCTTAACCCTTACCCTAACCTTAACCATCACAACTAAATGCCTAACCTTAACCCTTACCCTAACCTTAACCATCACAACTAAATGTCTAACCTTAACCCTTACCCTAACCTTAACCATCACAACTAAATGCCTAACCTTAACCCTTACCCTAACAGACAGTATTTAATTTTTCAATTTAAATAACATGGTTTTAAGATTATAATATTTTATATTTTATATGGGGACACCAGGCTTTTTATAATTTTATTTATCACACGACTGTGTTTTTTTTATATATATTTATTTAAAATATTTTTAATTTAAATGTTTATAATCTTCTGGGAGAGACAACGGAGTTGTTGTGGAGTTGACCTTTTATTCAAAGTTTTAAATTCCCGCTGTCCTTCCTTTGCAGTGGTTCTTTTAACCTCCTTTTAATATCAAAACAACCCCCCCCCCCTCCCTTTAACAGCCCGGTCATTTTTTTTAACCGAACCTGGTTTTTTAAGGAGTTTCTTAAAGTGTTTTTATTCACACCAGTGGTCCCCCTGTGCCCGTGCCCTCGCAGCACCCATCCTGGGTGTTGCGTTTTAACCCAAACTTAACCCTTACCCTAACCTTAACCATCACAACTAAATGCCTAACCTTAACCCTTACCCTCTCCCTAACCATAACCTAATTCTAACCCTAATCCTAACACCTAAAAAGTCTTAACCCTCAAACAGCCCTTTAAACTTGTGGGGTCCAGCATTTTGGGCCCCACAAAGCTGTGCAGACCCCACAAGTATACTGGACTCCTGGTTTTTGGACCCCAAGAATGTAGTTAAACAAGAACACACACACACACACACACACACACACACACACGCACAAACACACACTCTATTAGCAGCAGCATGTGGCTTTAATCAAATAAATAAAAAAGTTAAATTCAGTCTCCTGCTGCTTTTAACCTTCCTGCGTGCGCTCCCTCCTCCATCTCCTCCCTTGTATGTTTGTTTTTAAGGATATAAAATGGCACACGCCCTGAGCTATCCTCCAGGCCCAACATCTACTACTGAAACACAGCAGCGAACCGTGTGACTCACCTCCGGCCATGGCCGTCCTCCCGCCCGACGACACCGTCACCGCTGTCGTCGCGATCACGTACTTCACTCCTGTGGAGGGGACATTCACCGCTGGGTCAGCTGATTACAGACATATCTTTTCAGATTCAAGATTCAAAATCCTTTATTGATCCCACAATGAGGGCGTGCCCTGACAGTAGCTAGGTAAGGACTACTAGCCAGTCAGAAGCAGAGTATGAGGGCGTGCCCTGACAGTAACTAGGTAAGGACTACTAGCCAGTCAGAAGCAGAGTATGAGGGCGTGCCCTGACAGTAACTAGGTAAGGACTACTAGCCAGTCAGAAGCAGAGTATGAGGGCGTGCCCTGACAGTACCTAGGTAAGGACTACTAGCCAGTCAGAAGCAGAGTATGAGGGTGTGCCCTGACAGTAACTAGGTAAGGACTACTAGCCAGTCAGAAGCAGAGTATGAGGGTGTGCCCTGACAGTAACTAGGTAAGGACTACTAGCCAGTCAGAAGCAGAGTATGAGGGCGTGCCCTGACAGTAACTAGGTAAGGACTACTAGCCAGTCAGAAGCAGAGTATGAGGGCGTGCCCTGACAGTACCTAGGTAAGGACTACTAGCCAGTCAGAAGCAGAGTATGAGGGCGTGCCCTGACAGTACCTAGGTAAGGACTACTAGCCAGTCAGAAGCAGAGTATGAGGGCGTGCCCTGACAGTACCTAGGTAAGGACTACTAGCCAGTCAGAAGCAGAGTATGAGGGCGTGCCATGCTAGCAGCTAGGCGAGCATTATAACGTGTGTTACAAAGTGATGCACGGTTGTCTCTGAAGTAAAGACTAACTGTCCAATCTGAGTTTTCTGTCGCACGACTAAAACTACTTCTGAACGTACACACGTTCCACCAAAACAAGTTCCTTCCCGAGGCTATTTAGCAGAGGCACCGTGGCGTTGTCCGGCGCGGAGAACC
>NC_053119.1:4875549-4903049 GCF_010015445.1 Perca fluviatilis | reverse complement strand
ATTGACATATAAATATAACTATATTATTATAGTATATAATTATTATTATAACTATGTTTTTCTGGTGCATACAAGAAGTTCCTCTACTCAAAAGACCGAGACTCCTTGCGAATAGAACATGCGCAGAACACAAATCAGTGTTCCTTTTGATGGGATATGCCGATACGCGTTTACATGACCAAAATTTCGGGTTAGAAAAGGGGTAACCCAGGGATCATTTTCGGGTTTTTAAAAACAGGAATATGAGCATATTTGTGTTTTTGCCGGTGTTTACATGGCTGTGCGCGACCGGGTTATTGCTAATATTGTGGTTTTGAACGGGTTATTGGCTGCTTGTAAATGTAGTCATTGTTTTGCTCGATTTGCTAAATTCTAGGAGGGCTTTGGAACTTTTGTTGCTGACTTTTTCAGGACTTTATGTGGACCAAACTGTGAGTGAGAAGACTATATGAGACATGCAATAATTTAGTCAAAGATATTTGACTTTTTCAATTAAATAAAAGCACGTCAATAAACTATACATGTCTGGCCCTTGATGTGATTCTCTTTTTCCAGTGTGGCCCTCTGGGAAGTTGAGTTTGACCCCCCCCTGATGTATACTGTGCACGCACAGTATTCCCACCAGCCCTTTAACGCTCAACGTGACCAGGTATGAAATCTCACCCGTCGCTGAGCATCAGGGCGTTCCAGTAGGCTTCCATCGGAGCCGTCACCACGGCGTCAAACAGCGTGTGCTGCAGCAACAACTCGTCACCTAGGCAACGGAAAGGTTGGGTCAAACAAAGGCGACTTTAAAAAAAAACAAAAGACACTCGTCCCTCTTCAACTTCTTCAATGTTGTTAAAGACAAAAACCGTTTCATCAAAATGTTTTTTAAAGCGCTCATATTCTGCTCATTTTCAGGTTCATAATTGTATTTAGAGGTTGTACCAGAATAAGTTTACATGGGTTAATTTTCAAAAAAACACCATATTTTAGTTGTACTGCACATTGCTGCAGCTCCTCTTTTCACCCTGTGTTCAGGTCTCTGTTTTAGCTACAGTGTGAGCCCTCTCACTCTGTAACATTTTTCACTTCCAACTTCTCAAAAGCGCATAAAGCAAACATGGAGCTCGGCTCTTCCGCATTCTTGGCCCATGACGTCACAATGGACATGCGCACTAGCAACAATTTGTTTGTGTTGTCTTAGCAACCGGTAGCAACATGCTCGTTCATGAGCTTATCTCTCGTGGCTCTTACAAGTGGCGAACTCATGAACTCGCCGTTTTCATTGTCTAAAATATTCACTAACGTTAAAACATTGTGTTTTCGTTGTTCCCGATCGTGCTTAGATAAATAAACGGTAGATGTATTTAGCTAGACAACCGATGAGATTTGATCATTATGTCTTGCTACTAGCTAGCTAGCTAGCTACTAAGTAGTGGTAGCGCTTAGCCTCTAGTTTGGTGAACAGAGCTCATCCATGGCTTCATCTCTCATCCACGTTACAAGCTTTACAGCATACAGCCCTCGGATGGATCATAAGAGAGAACCAAGGCCATGTAATCACTATGTCTGTAGTAACGTTATGTAGGCATGATCTTAATACAGATATGCTAGCTAACCCTGATGTTAGCAACTAGCTAGCTAGCCGATAGCCCCGCCAGTTTGGGAAACGCTAATGACGTTACATCCACGTAACAGGCTTTACAACATACATACATCCCTCGGGTGTATCATAACTTCATAAGATAATACCATGGACGTATTAATAGAACACATGGTGAATTACAACCATTAGCTATATCCATTATTACAGCTAGCTACATGAGCTCAGAGAACAGTCATGTGATCATATATCCATTATTACAGCTAGCTACATGAGCTCAGAGAACAGTCATGTGATCATATATCCATTATTACAGCTAGCTACATGAGCTCAGAGAACAGTCATGTGATCATATATCCATTATTACAGCTACATGAGCTCAGAGAACAGTCATGTGATCATATATCCATTATTACAGCTACATGAGCTCAGAGAACAGTCATGTGATCATATATCCATTATTACAGCTACATGAGCTCGGAGAACAGTCATGTGATCATATATCCATTATTACAGCTAGCTACATGAGCTCAGAGAACAGTCATGTGATCATATATCCATTATTACAGCTAGCTACATGAGCTCAGGAGAACAGTCATGTGATCATATATCCATTATTACAGCTAGCTACATGAGCTCAGAGAACAGTCATGTGATCATATATCCATTATTACAGCTAGCTACATGAGCTCAGAGAACAGTCATGTGATCATATATCCATTATTACAGCTAGCTACATGAGCTCAGAGAACAGTCATGTGATCATATATCCATTATTACAGCTAGCTACATGAGCTCAGAGAACAGTCATGTGATCATATATCCATTATTACAGCCAGCTACATGAGCTCAGAGAACAGTCATGTGATCATATATCCATTATTACAGCTAGCTACATGAGCTCAGAGAACAGTCATGTGATCATATATCCATTATTACAGCTAGCTACATGAGCTCAGAGAACAGTCATGTGATCATATATCCATTATTACAGCTAGCTACATGAGCTCAGAGAACAGTCATGTGAGCGGGCGTGCGCAGTCCCGTGGGTCTGGTCGCGTCCATTATGCACTTTCATCATTTCAAATTTAATAATTCTGTATTCGCTTCTAGTGAATGTTAAAAATGTTAAAAACGTGACGTTTTAAACAAGGACCCTTTCAGCGTTCGGGCTGGTAGGTTGATATACCCCGAAACTAATTATCCGCCGAAATATAGACGTTTCTTTCGCCATGTAATGTCCATGTGAAAAGTCTTTCTGGGCCATGGGGTCAGTACCACCGTTATACACTAAGCCCATGGTGGCTTTTAGACATGGCGCTCCTCCTGGGGGCTTGGGGGCTTCACCAAGTCAAATTGAAGACTTTTTTTAAGACCTTCATGAATGAAATGTAAGACCTATTATCACGACATAAAAGTACAACGAAATGCAGAGTCACAAAAGTAATTGCAAAGTAAACAAATGTATTAAAATTGAATAAAAGCGCCACAGAGTAATAATGATCCGTACATACACAGCGAATTATATTTGGACAAGCAAAAGAAACAGAATAAAAACAAAAGCATTTCAATGAGCATCAGAGGTAGCGTTAAATGGACATAGGAAAATTAAGACCTTTAAGATCTACAACACTTTTGCAAATTTAAAGGTGCTCTAAGCGATGTCACGTGTTTTTTAGCCTACATTTTGTGTCACATACAGCAAACATCTCCTCACTATCTGCTAGCTGTCTGTCCCCTGAACACACTGTAAAAAACATCTCACTGTCTGCTAGCTGTCTGTCCCCTGAACACACTGTAAAAAAACATCTCCTCACTATCTACTAGCTGTCTGTCCCCTGAACACACTGTAAAAAACATCTCCTCTCTATCTGCTAGCTGTCTGTCCCCTGAACACACTGTAAAAACATCTCCTCACTATCTGCTAGCTGTCTGTCCCTGAACACACTGTAAAAACATCTCCTCACTATCTGCTAGTTGCCTGTCCCTGAACACACTGTAAAAACATCTCCTCACTATCTGCTAGCTGTCTGTCTCCTAAAAAAAAAAAAAAAATTTTTTTTTTTTTTACAAAACACAAAAAACGCGGTCTCTGTAGACAGCCCAGGCTCCACAAACGGCAACAACAACAAACTGCGCCAACCTGCACCACCAAACATAACAAACAGTGTTCCAGCCAATAACCGACAAGAAGGATTTGGGGGTGGGTGGGGGGTAGTGCACGGAAGGGAGGGGGGAGGTGACGGGATGAGGAGGGGCGAGCTAGCCTCCGTTTTGTTTGACAATACTTCGAACTTCAACAAGAAGTGACGTCACCCGACATCGCTTAGAGCACCTTTAAGACTTTATAAAGTAACACTAAAGAACGTTCCCCCTACAGGTTGGAAGTGGAATTGTCCATTACTGTTACCATTATTCTTATGTCTCATTCGAACTACAGATCTGCTACCCGATCTGGCAAACATGCACCAAAATAATGTAAAATAATGTTTCCAAAATCATTTCAGTGGTCCATCAACTCGTAACAGGGTGAACGCCACTGCTGCATTCGCTTTGCGGCCCTCCATCGGCTATAACCGCACTATGCAAATTCGCCAGATCGGGTAGCGGCTCTGTAGTTTGAATGAGACATTACGACAGCTGTAACGGACAACTGACCGGCTGCTCCGGCCGGTCTGATTATCACGTGACAGTGAAAACATGAAAGGCGGAGCAGTACGTCCTGTATGTCCCTTACCGGCTAACGTATTTCAAGATAGAGCATGAATATGGAGCGTCTGCCCCAGTTCATGCGAACGCAAATGTAAAAATTCAAGGCAATAGGAATACTTGGACTTGATGGTGGTGGTAAATATTCATGAAAAAAGGACAAGTTTGTGAACGGGCAACACACGTTACACACTGGGTCTTTAAGGCCTAAAATTTTGATTTGAAGTTTTAGACTTTTTTAGACTTTTTTTAGACTTTTTTAGACTTTTTAAGACCCTGCGGAAACCCTGGTCTGACGTTTTATAGGTTCATTATGTTAAATGTCATAAACCTACACTGGAGGTCGGGCTCCTTGCCCAGCAGGTAGCGGATAGCGGCCTGAAGCTGGGAGTACTTCCGGTGGCTGGGGTCGATGTCCGTCTCACAGTACGTCCTGAGAAAGAGAGGGCTCATTAAACCAGATTTTAGATTCAAAGTTTCGGGAGAATATCGAAAAAATATACAGTACGGGCCAAAAGTTTGGACACACCTTCTCATTCAATGTGTTTCTTTATTTTCACGACTATTTACATTGTAGATTCTCACTGAAGGCATCAAAACTATGAATGAACACATATGGAATTATGTACTTAACAAAAAAGTGTGAAATAACTGAAAACATGTCTTATATTTTAGATTCTTCAAAGTAGCCACCCTTTGCTTTTTTTGATAACTCTGCAAACCCTTGGTGTTCTCTCAATGAGCTTCATGAGGTAGTCACCTGAAATGGTTTTACCTTCACAGGTGTGCTTTGTCAGGGTTAATTAGTGGAAGTTTTTCCTTTATTAATAAAAAAATCAACAAACACATTGGAAAAAGTGACAAAAATGTCCGCAAAAGCTTCAAAACCGTCGGGAAAAGTAACAAAAAGGTCACAAAAAGTGTAAAAAAAACATTGAGAGAAGCGACAAAAGTGTCGCAAAAACGCCAAACATTGAAATATTTTAGATTTTGACCCAGAAAAACAAAAAGTTGCACAGTGGAAGACAACACGAGGGTTAACGCAGAAGCATAAATCGGCCCTAACTCCCAGGACACTCTCCTTGTGATTCACAGTAACACAATATCATTTTTGTCATTCACGGATCTATTTGGCTCATTAGCATGTGTCTGCATCTGTATATATATATATATGTATATATATAAACTGATTAAAGCTTATATTGTGTGGAATGGCAGCTCATGGTCCAGACGTACCACTCGGTGGCGATGCTGAGGTCCGGGGAGGTGAGATCGTGCAGGCCTGTGGAGAAAGGTACAAACACTTCAGCCAGGTCAAATAAAAACATCCATTTACTTCTGTTTCCCCGAGGACTCGTGGTTAACAGCCTCCCAGTGGATGAGGTTGTATTTTTAGATTTGTTTTAATGCGTGAATAAACATGTTCAGCACCCGTCTACACACACTGGGGTTGACCTGATTCATTGCCAGGCCTGTTACAATTATTACATGAATGCGCTTTCTTGAATTTCTTGAATCCCATTTCTCTGTCCTACCCCTTCCCCTTCCCCCTTCCCCTTCGTCTTACCCCTAGCCCTTGTCCCGTGAAACCGAGTGGGGTAAGGGCTAGGGGTGAAAACATACCCCTATGAAATGAGACACCACTTGGTTACAGTTACGTCACCATACATTGTCGCTAGCTGGCTGCCATGGAGTCCATTCAAGGCTAGTCAGAGAAATGCAGGACTGTTGTGCAAATCAGCAATGCTACGTTAGCGTAACAAACTAGCGATATCTAAAAATCTTTCAATTAAGAACATGGTTGCATATATATATGTACAGGACTGTGTAGAGCACAAAAACATTTTAAAATCAATTATTTAAGCCAAAAATACTCTGGGTACCACTTGGTTTCAAGTAAGCTCGTGAAAATGCTTGGTTTTAAGGGGTATCTACCCCCATTCCCCTTAGCCCTACCCCTCGATCAAAACGAGAATTGGGATACGTGAACGTGCAAAACTAAAGGGAAGGGGTAAGACAGAGAATTGGGATTCAGCAAAAAAATTATTGCTAACATTAGCTAAGATCTTAAGGCGTATGACTGGTAGTTGTTGATGTTGTTTAGATATGCCAAATTGTAATTATAAAAGTGATTATTAGTTGGACTATATATTAATATTAGTTTAGTTAGTTGTTGGCACTTGACCTGATAAACGTTCATAGCAAAAAAACTGACAGAAAATATGCTTTATGATAATAAAGAGGTGTTGTTTACTTCATAGACTGTGTACCTGTGTTATTACATTATCTGGGTCACATGACCGTGATCTATAACCAAAAGATGTATCCTAGGATTCATTCAAAAGTTTAATTTGTTGAAAATGTTTTTGACTGAAAGCGACAATTACATTTTTTTAAATTGTAATTTACATTTGTACGGCAACATTTGGAATTGTTACAGATCTATTCATTGTATTTTTTTCTGACCAACAACAGCATCAGACGCAGCAGCGGATTTGAAAGGTCCGTGCAGCAGGGAATTGTGGGGGAATCCTACCTTCCTCCACGGAAACATTCCCGATAAACATGACGCTTCCGTGACCCCTCGTCAGCACCATGCCGAAGCTGCAGACACACACACACACACACACACACACACACACACACACACACACACACACACACACACACACACACACACACACACACACACAGAAGAGAGGTGACACAGAGAAACCTTCTACCTTTAACAACATATGATGTAAAACACTGCCCTCAAGTGGTCAGATCACACACACACACACACACACACACACACACACACACACACACACACACAAAACTAAATGGATCAGCTGTGTCCAGCCGATATATATGGGAATATTTGAGTTACAAAAAACTCATAACGTTTCAACCGAACAAGGAAAGAAAATGCCTCTGCACTCAATTGGAGAGACCTACAACCAATCAGAGCAACGGATAGACCTACAACCAATCAGAGCAATGGATAGACCTACAACCTATCAGAGCAACAGATAGACCTACAACCTATCAGAGCAACGGATAGACCTACAACCAATCAGAGCAACGGATAGACCTACAACCTATCAAAGCAACAGATAGACCTACAACCAATCAGAGCAACAGATAGACCTACAACCAATCAGAGCAATGGATAGACCTACAACCTATCAAAGCAACAGATAGACCTACAACCAATCAGAGCAACAGATAGACCTACAACCAATCAGAGCAACGGATAGACCTACAACCTATCAAAGCAACAGATAGACCTACAACCAATCAGAGCAACGGATAGACCTACAACCTATCAGAGCAATGGATAGACCTACAACCTATCAGAGCAACAGATAGACCTACAACCAATCAGAGCAATGGATAGACCTACAACCAATCAGAGCAACGGATAGACCTACAACCAATCAGAGCAACAGATAGACCTACAACCAATCAGAGCAACGGAGTATGTGACGTATGTTGTAACTCAACTGTACGCACGCTGGAAGAAGTAGAAGAAGATGAGTCGGGGCCAGCTGCTAAATTAAACTTTTGCTGAATCCCGTAGGAAGCAAATGCTGTGATCGTGGTCCTCTGTTCCTCTTTTTAAAATGAATGCGCTGTCGATATCTTCTATAACAGACGCCATGGAGGAATCTACACATCTCTGTTCTCCAGCGGCGGCCATCTTTGTTGTAAACTAATTCAACCCCAAGCGCTTTTTGGTGACGTGGTTGATCACGTTACCGGTGATCATCTGTCCATCATCGTATAAAGCCCGCCCCTGACAATTTGATTGGTCCGAACAGCTCTGGTTGGAGCCTAGTTGCTCCACAAACGGATCAAGTCCAGACCCAACTTCCTGACCTCAAACGTTGTGGGCGGGGCTAAGTTCGGCTGGCATCCAGGCTACATAAAATATATTGGGCAATATTATTCGTTATTTTTGTTATAAAGACATACCCATTTTTTGAAAAGGATCCCTCTCTAATTTTTTATTTTTTTTTAAAGAAGACAGATAGGAACCGAGTGTAACATTTAAATCCAATTTAAATGACACGGTAGGTGGTGGTTGGGACGCCCCCAGTTTGGAGAAGCTAAGCAAGCTGTGGAGGGGGCAGCAGCTAAACGCATTTCAGACCTAAAAACATCTGTATCAGTTTAAGTGGACGCTATATTTAGATGTTTTTGAGTGCTTTACCTTTGCTGTCAGACAGCCCTTTACGACGGGGAACTGAAGCAGTTATCTCTGCTCTCTTCAAAGCCTCCAGACTCCTTTGACAAAGACATAATTTTACCTCGCAGAACACGGGAGTTGCTGCTCTACCGCTGCCTCTGTCGGTTAGTTAGTTTGTGTTATTGTGTGACTTTGGTGAATCTGAAATAACCATTTTAAAACACCTAAGTTACACAATAACATCTCGCTTTGCCAGACCATCCTCCAAAGTGCGCTGGAGGATGGTCTGGCTAGTCCACATAGCGTCGAGGACATAGACAGTAAATGGACAAAAGCGACACCGTAGATTTCCACGGAGACGATTAAAGTCTATTAGAAGCACTTTTCCGGTGAGCGCTGAGCGTTACTGAGCAGCCTCCAACTGAGCTTGAAGACGTAGATGTGACGTGAGCAACCTGTCTGAAAGTGTGAAGTCTTCTGGTAGCTGTGCCGAGAGAAATCTCAATCATTCCCAATCTTACAGAGACGGAGAGCGTAGGTATATGTAAGGAGATAACATAGGCACAGGCTAATTACTGATCACTAACATGCTAGTTAACATTAGTCATTAAACCTAAACAGCTAATGGAAGTCCAAACTGCCTGGGAGCTTCTCCTGTACTATACGGTAATTCCTCTACTGTGTGACAGTAAGTCTCGTGGTTATGACCCAATCGTTATCCTATTTTTACAAAACCGTCTGCTACGGAGCCATAACGTGAGATACAAGGTAATGGAGCCTTTTATACATTGTCGTGTTAAATATAGATAGAATAAATAGAGTCTTTAAACACATCAGATGTAAAGTTATTCGCTGTCAAAGTGACGTCAAAATGAATGGCAGTCAATGGAATGCTAACGGCAGGTGATGGCTTGTTAGCAACAAAATGGCTCCATAGGAGGTACGCTTTGTGGTCGCTCGCTTACCCCCTTGGTCGGGGATGGGAGGAAAACGTGCTCTGGTTTATTGGCATTTCTTTAAACCAATCAGAATCGTCATGGGCGACGCTCAACTCCGTGAAGAGCCGCAGCTAAATAGTTGTGCGAGAGAAAACTCAGATTGAACAGATAGTCTAGCTAGCTGTCTGGATTTACCCTGCAGAGATCTGAGGAGCAGTTAACCATAGTCCTCACAAATCCACCAAATTTAAAAAGGGCTTTCTGACAGCAAGGTGATGCACTGAAAATATTCAAAATAAAGCGTACACTTAAACTGATATAGATTTTTTTTGTAGGTGTCTAAGGGCGCTTTCATATCTATACAGTAGTTCGGTAGACTCGGTGTGATTCAGGGCTTGAAGTTGCAACATTGTTGTATTTCTTATTTGGTTCGGTTTGCGTTCACACTGCACTTTGTCAAATGGTCACCGGTTTATCGGACAGAATATCTCAGTGAAACTGGCCGAAACTTCCTGTCCGAGAGAACAGGATGCAACAAATTCATAATGGCTTGGGTTTTCCGGTTTAGGTTTTTTTAACATTTTAGAAGGCAGCGAACAATGTGAGCAGACTAGCGAGTGAAGGAGAAGGCCAAAAACAGCTGATTTACCTGAAAGGCGTCTCATCGATGTTTGTGTAGAAGTAGTCGTTGACGAGGTACAGGGGCCGTTTCTGTCAGAGGAGAAGGGAACAGCGTTGTGATGTCACCGTGGAAGCACAAATCAGACACACAGCTGGATCCCCAGTAGGTCATCGAACAGCTGGTCGGGTCTCTACGTCCCTTCACTGATCAGCAAACCACAAACTCAATCTGCAGACTACCCAGCAGTTTTTAATCTGCTGGTGCTAATAACTCAGCGCTGCTTCTGCGGATTGTTTTAACCCTTGTGTTGTCTACTATGCAAATTTTAGTTTTTTCTGGGTCCAAATTAAGTTTTTTTTTATAACGTTTCAGGCTGGGTTTTTTTATGTTTTTGAAGCTCTTTTCCCAACGTTTTTGAAGCTCTTTTCCCAACTTTTTTGAAGCTTTTTTCCCCAACGTTTTTGAAGCTTTTCCCAAAGTTTTTGAAGCTCTTTTCCCAATGTATTTGAAGCTCTTTTCCCAACGTTTTTGAAGCTCTTTTCCCGTTTTTGAAGCTTTTTTCCCAACGTTTCTGAAGCTCTTTTCCCAACGTTTTTGAAGCTCTTTTCCCGTTTTTGAAGCTTTTCCCAGCGTTTTTTAAGCTCTTTTCCCAACATTTTTGAAGCTTTTTTCCCCGTTTTTGATTCTCTTTTCCCGTTTTTGAAGCTTTTCCCAGCGTTTTTGAAGCTCTATACCCAACGTTTTTTAAGCTCTTTTCCCAACGATTTTGAAGCTTTTCCCAACGATTTTGAAGGTTTTCCCAACGTTTTTGAAGCTTTTTTCCCCAACGTTTTTGAAGCTCTTTTCCCAACGTTTATGAAGCTCTTTTCCCAACGTTTTTGAAGCTCTTTTCCCAACATTTTTGAAGCTTTTCCGAACGATTTTGAAGGTTTTCCCAATGTTTTTGAAGCTCTTTTCCCCAACGTTTTTGAAGCTCTTTTCCCAATGTTTTTGAAGCTCTTTTCCCAACGTTTTTGAAGCTCTTTTCCCAATGTTTTTGAAGCTCTTTTCCCGACGATTTTGAAGCTTTTCCCAACGTTTTTGAAGCTTTTTCCCAACGTTTCTGAAGCTCTTTTCCCAACGTTTTTGAAGCTCTTTTCCGTTTTTTTGAAGCTTTTCCCAGCGTTTTTTAAGCTCTTTTCCCAACATTTTTGAAGCTTTTTTCCCCGTTTTTGATTCTCTTTTCCCGTTTTTGAAGCTTTTCCCAGCGTTTTTGAAGCTCTATACCCAACGTTTTTTAAGCTCTTTTCCCAACGATTTTGAAGCTTTTCCCAACGATTTTGAAGGTTTTCCCAACGTTTTTGAAGCTCTTTTCCCAACGTTTATGAAGCTCTTTTCCCAACGTTTTTGAAGCTCTTTTCCCAACATTTTTGAAGCTTTTCCGAACGATTTTGAAGGTTTTCCCAATGTTTTTGAAGCTCTTTTCCCCAACGTTTTTGAAGCTCTTTTCCCAATGTTTTTGAAGCTCTTTTCCCAACGTTTTTGAAGCTCTTTTCCCAATGTTTTTGAAGCTTTTCCCAACGTTTTTGAAGCTCTTTTCCCAACGTTTTTGAAGCTTTTTTCCCAATGTTTTTGAAGCTCTTTTCCCGACGATTTTGAAGCTTTTCCCAATGTTTTTGTCGATTATTTTCGGCGCTTTTTTTGGGTGACATTTTCTGTTTTTTTCCTGACATTTTTGTCACTTTTTTCAACTTTCTTTTATCATTTTTTTTTTCAAATGCTATGAATTTAATAAAAAACAAACAAATTCAATGAAACCAAAATACAACAAACCACGTTTCAGCCAATCACCGACAAGATAGTTGGGGGAGAGGGGTGGGGATTAGTGACAGTTAGTCAGTTAGTCATTACAGTTACGGAAACATGGTGGGAGGGGCGAGCTGGAATTTACTTGGAACGTCAACAGAAGTGACGTCATGCAGGAACTCATAGGGCACCTTTAAGATATTAAACTTAAAGGGTTAAACACGAGTGTTGCCAACAGGGACGTTGGTGGACAAACTACGCAACGGCAACACTCAGAACATGGTTGAAGGGGGTTTTGTCCGTTTTTATTTTCATTTATCGGCCATTATAAATGCCCATACCGATAGTTTGGAAAATGCCGATAATATCGGCCCGCCGATGTATCAGTCGGGCTCTAATAGCAATACGCCAAGAATGCACCTGAACACACCTCCCTGTGAGACCGGCACGCCCTTGAAAACACAGCACAGAGCTGTTTCCCCTCTACTCCTCTGGATGGAAGCTAACTGTTGGTGGTTTTGTGGTTCAATTCTACGTGAATTCTGCGAGATCTCGTTGGTCCTCGGGACTTCAGCTGTCAGTCACGGCCGCAGCCGTTACGCAACAAATCCGGACCTGGTGGGTATTGGCGGACGGCGGAGCACGGAGCCGAGACGCAGCGGAGCCAATCGGCAGACGTTCTGCATTCGGTGGAAATCCCCAGTCAGACTTATGTTATATTCAGATAATATGAACTGATTGATTCCTCACCCCTTTGTCCACTGAGGCTCTGACGCTCAGCCTGTAGCTGCCAGTCTCTCCCCTCACCATGGCGGTTCTCAGCTAGAAACGTAACAACAAGTTAACACAAAGTCAGATCAGCTCTTTAAGACTTTATTATTATAAAAATTATTATGTGAAGGGTTTCACTCCAACACGACGGCGTATTAGGGACACTGTAGGTAAAAATGATAATCATTACAGAGCCGGGGGAAGGGGGTAATATTCAGAGAAAAAACTCTGAATTTACGAGATTAAAGTCATAAAACGAACGAGAGAAATTCAGAGATTTACGATGGAAAAAATGTGACTATTCTCCAAGATGACTGAGTCATAGATTTGCGAGAAGAAACTCACAAATTCTCTGAGATTAAAGTCACAAATTTACGGGAAAACGGTTTACTTTGAAAGGTTGGATCGACTGCATCACACCACCGACGTATTACGGCTGCAGGGGATGACCTCATCAAATTATACTTATAATCAGATTCAGCAAACAGGAAAAACTCGTGATTTTAGCTCAGAATCACCTTATTATTATTATTTCGAGCATCCAGACTTTGATGAGACACTGCCGTGGATCAGGGCGATTCAGAAGAAAACCACACCCTGATTTAGATAACGTGTCCACATTTAGACTTTATATAATAATCTTAGAGAATATTTGAGTTTCTTCCTGGTAAATTAACGTCTTTAATCTCAGAGTTTTATATATTTAATATTACCCCTCTCCCCCTAGCTCTGTAATTGTTGTTTTTACCTACGATGGCTCTAACAAGCCGTGGTTCTCTTCATCCACATTCATACATGTGTAATTCTAGTTACCGTCTCGTCTGTATCCTCCCACTCCACCTCGGCCATATCCACGCTGTTGTAGTTCGGCTTCGGCTTCAGTTTCTTTCCATCTTTGTACTGCAGGACAGAGGACATGCTGTTACTATTACTGTGTGTGTTACTGTGTGAAATACTGTGTGTGTTACTGTGTGAAATACTGTAAAAAAAAAAAAAAAATCCTATAAATAGTGATGTTACGATCTGTGCCAAGGCTTCGACACGTGTTTTTTCAACGTTGTTGTCGCTTTTTTCTATGATGGCTAAGGCTATGTTCACACTTGGTGTCTTTTTTGACAAGAAAAAGTTGACTAGAGCTAAAAATAAAGATGAAAAGCTGTCAGCGTTTTGGTTCCAAAAAGCGGCCGAGAGTGTCTTTCGTTGCAACAACTGCTGCTAGGGTGCTAACGTTAGATAAAACAAAGTGGTGGAGCGATCTAGAGAAAGAACAGAGAGAGAGAGAGAGAGAGAGAGAGAGAGAGAGAGAGGTGCTAACGTTAGATAAAACAAAGTGGTGGAGCGATCTAGAGAAAGAACAGAGAGAGAGAGAGAGAGAGAGAGAGAGAGGTGCTAACGTTAGATAAAACAAAGTGGTGGAGCGAGCTAGAGAAAGAACAGAGAGAGAGAGAGAGAGAGAGAGAGAGAGAGAGGTGCTAACGTTAGATAAAACAAAGTGGTGGAGCGAGCTAGAGAAAGAACAGAGAGAGAGAGAGAGAGAGAGAGAGAGAGAGAGGTGCTAACGTTAGATAAAACAAAGTGGTGGAGCGAGCTAGAGAAAGAACAGAGAGAGAGAGAGAGAGTGATAGAAATGCTAACGTTAGATAAAACAAAGTGGTGGAGCAAGTTAGAGAAAGAACAGAGAGAGAGAGAGAGAGAGAAAAAAAAGAGTGCTAACGTTAGATAAAACAAAGTGGTGGAGCGAGCTAGAGAAAGAACAGAGAGAGAGAGAGAGAGAGAGAGAGAGAGAGGTGCTAACGTTAGATAAAACAAAGTGGTGGAGCAAGTTAGAGAAAGAACAGACAGAGAGAGAGAGAGAGAGAGAGAGAGAGAGAGAGAGAGAGAGAGAGAGAGAGAGAGAGAGGTGCTAACGTTAGATAAAACAAAGTGAGTTCCCTGTACACGGAGCACTCGGTCCTATCATATAACTCGCTGTTCTCTGACTCCATTTTTTGTTGTTGTTATGGAAACGACAGGTCTGGCTACTCCACTTGTCATTGGTCAGCTGTCAAAAAAAAAGCGCTTGACGTTAGGGCGTTTGTTTTCAGAAAAGTTGAACTTTTTTCAACTTCAAAAAGACGCTCCGAGCTGCAGGAAAAGAAGTCGGCGGTGGCGTTCAAAAAAAGTGCTCAGAACGTTTTGGAAAACACGGTTTACTCCGTAGAGGATTATCATGTAGAACAGACACTGGCAGCTTAATAAAGGTGTGAACGTAGCCTAAGGAACTGTGTTTTAAGTGAGAAAACCTCCATGAGACATGCAATAATACAGTTGAAATATTTGTCTTTTTCTCTAAAATAAAAGCATGTCAGTAAACTAAACATATCCAACTGATTGAACACCCCTGCCCGTAGATCGTCTGTAATATTAGGGCTGTGCAATTATTCGAAATGTAACCGTGATTATGATTTCGGCTCCCAGTGATCACAAAAACAGAATAATCCAGAAAAACAATTATTTAGCTCATTACGTTTTGCAAGTAAGCTCTTATTTTCTCTTGTGTTCTGAATGAAAAAAATGAGAAAAGTATTAAGGCAAATTTCACAGCTGTATGTGTTTTTGTACTGTTGATTTATTTAACTTTTTCCACTGTTTTTCCATTTCAATAATTGCAACATCTTTCCAACGAGTAATCGTGTTAAATTATCGTGATTTCAATATTAAACGAAATAATCGTGATTATATATTTTTTTTTTCATAATCGAGCAGCCCTATGTAATATATCTGCCTATTTTACACTCTCTGACCAACAGGTGGTGCTGTGAGCAAATTAAGCCGTTTGTGAACCACTTTGATGGAAAGCTTCAACGCAGGGCCGGCCCTGGACTTTTGGGGGCCCCTAAGCAGGATTTGGTTTGGGGGGGGGGACTCTCCACATTGTAACATGTTGCCACTGCACTTGGCACTAAACCAACTTGTGTATTGTAAATATTAGTTTAAGCACTCATAATGTACAAATACGCATTTAAAGACTAATGTGGGACCTATTAGCAGCAACGCTATCTTTAAATAGACCGGCTCTGTTATGAGCTCTATTGTGGGACATTTCAAGCACTCTTAGGGGGCCCCTCTGGTAGCCACGGGGCCCTAAGCAGACGCTTAGTTCGCTTATGGGTCGGACCGGCTCTGCTTCAATGCTTCATGAGGCTTCATCTCGTTATAAATACTTAATACCTTCTCCCCCTTCCACGTACCCTTCGGCACATCTGCTACACTGTCAGAGTACATCGCTGTCTATAAATAGGGATGGAGCGAATCAGAGCGAAATCGGTCCTCCGCAGTCGCGTGGAACTCACCAGAGGTCGGAGGTCAGGGTGAGCCAGGATGTAACCGTTGTTGGTGATGAGGAAGGCGTAGCCGTGAGCGCCCAGCTGTGGAAGAAGAAGAAGAAGAAGAAGAAGAAGAAGAAGAAGAAGAAGAAACGCATAAGGAATCTGTCATTGTGAAAACTCCTTTCTTAGTCCGACTCTGAATAAAAACCACAGACTGTAGAAATTGTGGACGTAGCAACCCTGACGTCCCCCTTTGTTTTGGGGACTGCTGAGGCCTGTAACAGCTATTACATAATTGTCTAATTGTCAATTTCTTTTTACTAATTCACGGTTTCTTTGTTTAACCGCAATTAATTGCTAACATTAGCGAAGATCTTAAGGCGTATGACTGGTAGTTGTTGATTTTGTTTAGATATGCGAAATTGTAGTTATATAAGTGAGTATTGGTCCGATAATATGTTAATATTTCAACTGTTAGTTGTTGGCACTTGGCCTGATACACGTTCATAGCAACAAAAACTGACAGAAAATATGCTCTATGATAATAAAGAGGTGTTATTTACTTCATAGGCTGTGTATTTGTGTTATTACATTATCTGGGTCACATGACAGTGATGATATAACCAAAAGATGTATCCTGGGACATTCAAAACTTAATTTTCATTGTAGTAATAAATAAAAACGTATTTTTAAAATTTGACTGAAAGAGACAATTGTATTGTTAATCGCAATTATTTCTGAGACAGTTCATTGTACAGCAAAATTTGGAATTGTTACAGCTCTAGGACTGCTGTTTTGAAGTTGGACGGTTGCAACGGTGCTGCGCTAAGCTAAACGCTAAAGAGGGAAAGTCGCCACTTTTCAACCCTTGTGAAGCGAGTCGTTCAGCGGAGCTTTACTGGCGGGTTAAACACAGACAGGTAGGCTTCTTGGTGGAGCCAGTGGAGTCGCCCCCTGCTGGACGTTAGTCATAATGCAGCTTTAAGGAGCTTCAGCATCGGCTTCACTTTTCAGACCCGGAAGCTCCTTCCATTATTGTTACAGTCTGTGATATAAACACATCTAAACTGGGCTTACCATGTATCGGGGTGCCAGCTTCATCACCTCCATCAGTGGGACGTCGGTGCCGACCACGCCCAGCAGGATCCCATGGGACAGCTGGAGAGACAGGCAGCACATTATTATACAGAGTTTAGACATCTGAAGAAATCCCAAACGTACAGTATGCTCTAGTCCACTGGTTCTCAAACCGGGGTACAATTACCACAAGTGGTCCGCGAGCTAAACCCAACTGTCTCGTTCTTCTTTTCCTAAACCCAACTGTCCCGTTCTTCTTTATCTAAACCCAACTGTCCCGTTCTTCTTTATCTAAACCCAACTGTCCCGTTCTTCTTTATCTAAACCCAACTGTCCCGTTCTTCTTTATCTAAACCCAACTGTCCCGTTCTTCTTTATCTAAACCCAACTGTCCCGTTCTTCTTTATCTAAACCCAACTGTCCCGTTCTTCTTTATCTAAACCCAACTGTCCCGTTCTTCTTTATCTAAACCCAACTGTCCCGTTCTTCTTTATCTAAACCCAACTGTCCCGTTCTTATTTACCTAAACCCAACTGTCCCGTTCTTCTTTATCTAAACCCAACTGTCCCGTTCTTCTTTATCTAAACCCAACTGTCCCGTTCTTCTTTATCTAAACCCAACTGTCCCATTCTTATTTACCTAAACCCAACTGTCCTGTTCTTATTTATCTAAACCCAACTGTCCCGTTCTTCTTTATCTAAACCCAACTGTCCCGTTCTTCTTTATCTAAACCCAACTGTCCCGTTCTTCTTTTCCTAAACCCAACTGTCCCGTTCTTCTTTATCTAAACCCAACTGTCCCGTTCTTCTTTTCCTAAACCCAACTGTCCCGTTCTTCTTTTCCTAAACCCAACTGTCCCGTTCTTCTTTACCTAAACCCAACTGTCCCGTTCTTCTTTCCCTAAACCCAACTGTCCGTTCTTCTTTATCTAAACCCAACTGTCCCGTTCTTCTTTACCTAAACCCAACTGTCCCGTTCTTCTTTTCCTAAACCCAACTGTCCCGTTCTTCTTTATCTAAACCCAACTGTCCCGTTCTTATTTACCTAAACCCAACTGTCCCGTTCTTATTTATCTAAACCCAACTGTCCCGTTCTTATTTATCTAAACCCAACTGTCCCGTTCTTCTTTTCCTAAACCCAACTGTCCGGTTCTTCTTTTCCTAAACCCAACTGTCCCGTTTCTTCTTTATTCAAAACCCAACTGTCCCGTTCTTCTTTATCTAAACCCAACTGTCCCGTTCTTCTTTTCCTAAACCCAACTGTCCCGTTCTTCGTTTCCTAAACCCAACTGTCCCGTTCTTCTTTATCTAAACCCAACTGTCCCGTTCTTCTTTAACTAAACCCAACTGTCCCGTTCTTCTTTACCTAAACCCAACTGTCCCGTTCTTCTTTAACTAAACCCAACTGTCCCGTTCTTCTTTAACTAAACCCAACTGTCCCGTTCTTCTTTACCTAAACCCAACTGTCCCGTTCTTCTTTAACTAAACCCAACTGTCCCGTTCTTCTTTACCTAAACCCAACTGTCCCGTTCTTCTTTAACTAAACCCAACTGTCCCGTTCTTCTTTACCTAAACCCAACTGTCCCGTTCTTCTTTTCCTAAACCCAACTGTCCCGTTCTTCTTTACCTAAACCCAACTGTCCCGTTCTTCTTTACCTAAACCCAACTGTCCCGTTCTTCTTTACCTAAACCCAACTGTCCCGTTCTTCTTTTCCTAAACCCAACTGTCCCGTTCTTCTTTACCTAAACCCAACTGTCCCGTTCTTCTTTTCCTAAACCCAACTGTCCCGTTCTTCTTTACCTAAACCCAACTGTCCCGTTCTTATTTACCTAAACCCAACTGTCCCGTTCTTCTTTTCCTAAACCCAACTGTCCCGTTCTTCTTTTCCTAAACCCAACTGTCCCGTTCTTGTCCCGCGTGTCACGTAAACATACCTTTTATAAGCCCACCCACCATCTTTTCCTAAACCTAACAATAGTCCTGAACAAGCCCTAGATAGATAGATAGATAGATACATGAATAGATAGATAGATAGATAGATAGATAGATAGATAGATAGATAGATAGATACATGAATAGATAGATAGATAGATAGATAGATAGATAGATAGATAGATAGATACATGAATAGATAGATAGATAGATAGATAGATAGATAGATAGATACATGAATAGATAGATAGATAGACAGATAGATAGATACATGAATAGATAGAGAGATAGATAGATAGATAGACAGATAGATGGATACATGGATAGATAGATAGATAGATGGATAGATAGATACATGGATAGATAGATAGATACATGGATAGATAGATAGATACATGCATGATAGATAGATACATGATAGATAGATAGATAGATACATGGATAGATAGATACATGCATGATAGATAGATAGATACATGGATGGATAGATAGATAGATACATGGATAGATGGATAGATAGAAAGATAGATACATGGATAGATAGATAGATACATGGATAGATAGATGGATAGATAGAAAGATAGATACATGGATAGATAGATAGATAGATAGGTAAGTGGGTAGATAGAAAGAAAAAAAAAAAAAAAGATAGATAGATAGAGAGAGAGATATATAGAGAGAGAGAGAAAGAGAGAAAGATAGATAGATAGAAAGAAAGAAAGAGAGAGAAAAAAAAAAGAAGAATAGATAGATAGAAAAAAATAAAAAAAAAAAAAAAAGGAAAGAAAAGAAAAAAAAAGAGAGAAGGAAAAATGGGTGGAAAAAAGGATAGAAAAAAGGATAGATAGATAGATAGATAGATAGATAGATAGATAGATAGATAGATAGATAGATAGACAGACAAATAGAAGGGCTGACTGACCGTTTCCTTCTTCTTGCTGAAGACCGGCATGGCCACTGAGGTCATCAGCAGCAGACTCTGAGCTTTGGTGTAGAAGAGCTGACACAGAGCAAAACATTCAACACACAGCGTGTCATCACTTCAAAAACACAGACACCGTCAAACACCAACGATGGGCCGAGGAAGAGGTTTTCAAAAAGAGAGACATTTAAAATGATACTCTCTAACCGTCTGAGTAGGAAAACTGAGCCCACGTTTAAACAAAGTCACAATCTACGCATGTTTCTTTGAAATTTCTATATACTATCATATTCTTCGTCATCTACTCACACATATAATATAATGTTTATTGTGAAACTTCATGCAGCTACAACTAGTGCAGATCTGAGGGTGACTCGATGTAATACTACTGCAGTTCTGTGTACATTTAAAAACACACAGCTGGTAACCGTACTACAATCACTACAGCCTAAACCAGCGGTTCTAAACATGAGGGCCAGGACACTCCGGGAGGTCAGATCTGTTAAGAAAGTAACGTGTAGATCTTACATCTTCATAACAAATGACTCAAACCGATTAATCGATTATCAAAATAGCTGGCGATTATTTTAATAGTTGACAAGTAATCGATTCATCTCTGCAGCTCCTTTCATTTGTTTAAATTTATATTAAGGCTACATTTACATTGCTACGTTTTGGTTTAAAAACTACCATCTTTTGATATATTTCCCCCTCTCATTCCCCCCTGCTCTGGTGTTTCCCCCTCTCATTCCCCCTGCTCTGGTGATTCCCCCTCTCATTCTTGCCTTCTCTGGCAAGATAGGACACCTCTCCTGACTTATGGTATGTCCTGCACAGGAGAAAACTCTCTCAGACACAGACTCAGACACTGTACACACAGGTAGGAGTTTGAAAGGGCAGACAATTTGGGGAGGCTGTCTTGCCTCCCCCACCACCAGCCTACAGGCTCTTGTCCTGAACGATAGACTAGCAGAGCAAGTGTAATATGGTTACTAGCGATCACGTGCAGTTAGTGAACGGTTAATATGCTTTTACGTCCGTTTCGGTGAGCCCAGAGGGAAAATATGGCATTTTAAAAGTAGCCTACATTTACGATGGCGTGATATTTTTAAGTCTTATTCGGAGTGTGTGCAAAAAGCCGTCTATCAGCAGGGATTGTTAGAGTGCATGTCCAAGAAGAGTCTGCTGCTGTCCGCAGCGACAGAGGGAAAATGTTTCAGTCGGAACTGAAATGAGGAACCGAAAATAGAGCTGGGCGATATGGAGAAAATCAGATATCGCGATATTCTTGTCTATTAATACCTCGATGTCGATATTGTGGCGATATTATAGGGTTGATAATTGGTGCTTTAACAACACATATTCACAATGACATTTAAGATAAATAATCTTCAGTAATGTGGATATAATGACTAAGTGGGTAAAGGTAAAACTAATAGAAGAGCTAGAACAGTCAGGGAACAGAAAATGGCATCACTTTACTGTAATGCAGCCTTTAAAACCAGGAAAAGACAACTCTTAAGCCATTTATGATATTAAGTCATCCAAAATCTAACACGATATCTAGTCTCATATCACGATATCAATATAATATCGATATATTGCCCAGCTCTAAAACGAAATTTGCGTTCTAATCCGGTCCGAATACTACCGTTTGCGTAGGAACCGGTTCCATAGTGGAACCGGGTTTCAGTACCCAACCCTAGTCCTGATTGGGTCTTATCGGTCCCGACGTCTCGTTCTCTGAGACTTAAAGCTACTAACGTTATCACGGCAACTACCAGCAATCGGCGGAGTCTCCACGCTGCCTCCTGTTTATGCCCAGTATACCAGGACGTTGATGAGATATTTGGGTTTGGGCGTGTTAGTTTTAAACGGAGATTAGTTCTTCTGCTGGAGCTAAAAACACTCGTGTGCACAGAGATCACTTTTGCCTCAAAACTCCCCCTAAAAAACCAGAAGGTAGCGATGTAAACGTAGCCTGAGGGTGAAGTGACAGAATTTATACCACGTGTAAGGACTTTGAGGGAGTGTGGAGGCGAACAGGTTGAGAACAGTCTTGTTCTACATGTTAAATCCTGCAGGATGAAGACTAAAACTACAACTTCTTCTTCTTCTTCTTCTTTACCTCCTTGGTTTTGGGAAGCTGCCGGAGCGATGGAGGGAAAGGCCCAGTGGATGATGGGAGAATGAGTCCAAAAAACACAGGGAGGAAGCAGACAGACAGGTGAAGTGGACGATGATGATGATGATGATGATGATGATGATGATGATGATGACGACTGTACAGTGTTGTTGACTTAAAGGAGCAGTTCACATGAAAACTCAGAAATGGTTTTATTCTCTTAAAAGTGCAACAGATTGATGCATTTAACTTTAAAATGTACAAAACTTTTCTGAGGGTCAGAGGTCCACCGAAAAAAAGAAAGAAAATAAATGAAGGACAGATGGAGACAAAAGAAAAGAGACATGATATAGAGAGAGAGAGATAAATAGAAAGAGACAGAGAGAGATAGATAGAGAGATAGAGAAAAATAGAGAGAGATAGATAGAGAGATAGATAGATAGAGAGAGATAGAGAGAGAAAAATAGAGAGAGATAGAGAGATAGATAGATAGAAAATGTTTTATTATTATTACACAAAAATGATTAAAATATGAATCTCCTCGTGTAAATAATGAGCTGCAGCTTTGAGCTCTCTGATTGGCCGCCTTCAGCTCACCACAGTGTCCATGTAGGCCTCCGTCCAGATGATGTCATGGTTGTGGTTGATGACCATTGGTCGGCTGAGCACGTGCAGGTACTCCATGACGTTCTCCTGCACGTCGGCCAGCGTGGAGATGTGTGTGTAGTAACCTGAGAATACACACACACACAGAGACACACAGTTTATACCCACACACACACACACACACACACATACAATTTAACCATTTATTTATGTCCACATAAAGAAAAATAGTACAGGGACACAAATAATACCGATGCAGTACAATACATACACAAAGTCATGGACCACAGCAGATCTTCACAATATCACTTATAGCACAATAATGTTGCGCAATACGTAACTGATTTGCTACCTATACCCCATACACACAAACACACACACACAGAGTTTAAACCACACACACACACACACACACACACACACACACACACACACACACACACACACACACACACACACACACGTGTTGACCCTGCTATTTTGTTAAAGAGATCCACGCACAATATAAACATCAGGCCACTTACGTAGGCTACGGAGAAAGCTCTGCGTGGAGCCTCCACAGAAGCATAGATCAGACTTTAGGGCTGCACAATAAATTATTTTCATTCTTTTGTTTGTTTTTTCAAATCGTCATGGTGATATCAACTTGTGCAATAAACACAACCGCTTAAGACACTAAGCTTTTTGTTGAAAACCGCACTTCAAAAAGTAACCACTTAAATTCACACCTAACACCTCTTGAATGTAACATGTGTGTCATTCTATTATTTTTTTAACAGTTTTTTTGCTGCAGCAGAACTAGGTGCATTTTAATATCTGTTCATGGCGAGTAATATCGTTATCGCCATATTCAACAACGTTGTCGCATATTTTTCTCCTATCGCGCAGCCCTAGTGAGTAATAGAACAAATATATATGGTATAAGAGTTTTAGTACCTAGCCAAAGTCGGGATTTATAAGATTTAACATCTTTCTCTTCCTTAAAATCCCTTCCCCCCCACAATTCTCACATTAACAACAAATATAAATATATTTTATAAAATTTTTCGATATTCTCCCGAAACTTTGAATCTAAAATCTGGTTTAATGAGCCCTCTCTTTCTCAGGACGTACTGTGAGACAGACATCGACCCCAGCCACCGGAAGTACTCCCAGCTTCAGCTTTGTTTCACTATCTTTGTGGGGACCTGTCATTGACATAATGCATTCCCTAGCCCCTTACTTTAACCATCACCACTAAATGCCTAACCAGGCTTTTTATAATTTTTTGTATTACATGACTGTATATATGTTTGTAGGCATGTGGGTGTTTTTATTTTATTTTTTTATTATTATTATTTATTATTAATTTATTATATATTTATTATTATTTATTAAAAATTATTTTATTATTTTTTTACCTTGATATTTCTCTGGGAGAGACACCGGAGTAGTTGTGGAGTTGACCTTTTATTTAAAGTTTTAAATTCCCGCTGTCCTTCCTTTCCAGTTGTTCTTTTAACCTCCTTTTAATATCTGGCCGTTTTTTTAAAACAGCCCCGTCTTCTTTTTTATTTAACCGAACCTGGTTTTTTAAGGAGTTTTTATAAAGTGTTTTATTCATACCAGTGGTCCAGCAGCACCCATTCTGGGGGCTGCATTTTAACCCAAACATAACCTAATTCTATCCCTAATCCTAAAACCAAGTCTTAACCCTCAAACAGCCCTTTAAACGTGGTGGGGTCCAGCATTTTGGTCCCACAAAGCTGGTCGGGACCCCACAAGTCTACTATACACACACACACACACACACACACACACACACACACACACACAGCTGACCTTTGTTGTTGCAGGCGATCCACTTGGCGCTTTGAGCGAAAGTCATCTCTCTGCCGATCAGGTAGGTGAAGACTCGCACCTGAGCAGAGAAACACCGCCGTTTATACGTGTCGGCACCGGCCTGTGTGTGTGTGTGTGTGTTGTGTGTGTGTGTGTGTTGGCTGTGTTGGTTGTGCAGTATTGTGGCATCATTTGGTGCTTTGGCTGAATGCTAGAATTACTGACTTTTCAAACATTTCTTGCCATTAACTGCAGTTGGGATTGAAAACTCAATAAATGGTGCACATTCTTATTTTTGTTGTTGTGTTACAGCCCATGTTCCAGCAGTTCATTTCACCGGAGAAAGGCACAGGAATCCCAGTTAACTTGGGGGTGTGTGTGTGTGTGTGTGTGTGTGTGGGGGGGGGACCGGCCCTCCTTTTCTGGGCCCTCGGTGCTCGTTCTCACCCTGCGTTCAGGCCAGTTGAACTCCTCAAAGACGGACTGAAAGTCCTCCATGGCTCCGTCTGTGATCAGCATGATGGCCTGGTTACACATGCTGCCCTGACCGTTGGTCCTCGCCTGCACGCACACACACACACACACACACACACACACACACACACACACACACACACACACACACACAGTTTTAATACAGAGACAAATGACTCCAGATTGGAAACACGATATAAGAACCATCAATACTCTTGCAGGGATTACAGTCTGCATCGGTCTGCATCACATTTAATTCAGGATTTGAGTCCTGCACGCTTAAATGTTGATGATTTATCATAAGAGTTAGTGTCGAGGCTGGATTACTGGCCGGGCACAGCAGGGACAGTCCGAGGGCCAGACAATAACTCATCTGTGGTGCTGTACCGAGATGCTGCCTCTGCCTCTGAGATTGGCATGGGATACTTTCCATAAAATCATCTCTCAATGCAAATCAAACCAGCTATTAGGCTAACTGACATAAAACCATGACAATCTCTAGGTATGGTGAAGGGTATGTAATGATGTGGGGGTATGGTGAAGGGTATGTGATGATGTGGGGGTATGGTGAAGGGTATGTGATGATGTGGGGGTATGGTGAAGGGTATGTGGTGATGTGGGGGTATGGTGAAGGGTATGTGATGGTGTGGGGGTATGGTGAAGGGTATGTGATGATGTGGGGTATGGTGAAGGGGGTTGTGATGATGTGGGGGTATGGTGAAGGGTATGGGATGATGTTGGGGTATGGTGAAGGGTATGTGATGATGTGGGGTTTGGTGAAGGGTATGTGATGGTGTGGGGGTATGGTGAAGGGTATGGGATGTGTGGGGGTATGGTGAAGGGTATGTGATGATGTGGGGGTATGGTGAAGGGTATGTGATGGTTGGGGGTATGGTGAAGGGTATGTGATGATGTGGGGGTATAAGGGTATGGGATGATGTGGGGGATGGTGAAGGGTATGTGATGATGTGGGGGTATGGTGAAGGGTATGTGATGATGTGGGGGTATGGTGAAGGGTATGGGATGATGTAGGGGTGGTGAAGGGTATGTGATGATGTGGGGGTATGGTGAAGGGTATGTGATGATGTGGGGGGTATGGTGAAGGGTATGTGATGATGTGGGGGTATGGTGAAGGGTATGTGATGATGTGGGGGTATGGTGAAGGGTATGTGATGATGTGGGGGTATGGTGAAGGGTATGTGATGATTGGGGGGTATGGTGAAGGGTATGTGATGATGTGGGGGTATGGTGAAGGGTATGGGATGATGTGGGGGTATGGTGAAGGGTATGTGATGATGTGGGGGTATGGTGAAGGGTATGTGATGATGTGGGGGTATGGTGAAGGGTATGTGATGATGTGGGGGTATGGTGAAGGGTATGTGATGATGTGGGGGTATGGTGAAGGGTATGTGATGATGTGGGGGTATGGTGAAGGGTATGTGATGATGTGGGGGTATGGTGAAGGGTATGTGATGATGTGGGGGTATGGTGAAGGGTATGGGATGATGTGGGGGGTATGGTGAAGGGTATGTGATGGTGTGGGGGTATGGTGAAGGGTATGTGATGATGGGGGGGGGGCCAAGGGAACTTTATCAGGATGCATAGTATCCTGGATCCATGAAATAACTGGCCTTTCAAAATAAAAGTCTGCCTGCCTCTATGGGAATTTAACATAGGGGTGGACTGACTTATGCCCCGTGTTTTAAGGAAGAACATTTATTTATTTCCGATACATTATTCATTCACAAAGAAAATTGGTGACCTTAAAAGGTTGGATTTTTTCCTTATTTTTTTAATTAAGGCATTAAGATCAATTTCCAAAATATGGGTGTGTAAACTTATGAGCTCCACTGTATAACTGCAGTCATAGCTGCAGGTTCTTACTGATCATTAGCCCTTGTGTTGTCTTCCCGTCCAGCGTGCAACTTTTAGTTTTTCTGGGTCAAAATTTAAAATAAAATTTTTTTTTCAACGTTTTGGTCGTCGCTGTTCTCGATATTTTTCTCCGTTTTTTTCCCGTGCTTTTTTATATTTTTTTACTTTTTTTAATGTTTTGTTTTTTAAGCTTTTTCTGACATTTCTATGACTTTTTTTTTCCATCATTGTGTTATAAATCTTTTTTTCAAACGCTATAAAATTGAATAAAACACCCAAATTCAATCAAAGCAGTGAACTGATCATTCATCTGACTTGTGAAGAGCGTTGTAGGGAACCATCCATGTTGCTTATTTTGGACAATTTTGTTGAAAAAATAAAAATAAAAAAATTCTGATCTAGAAACTTTTAAAAACAGGAGGATTAACCCAACAGGAAATACATTACAGGCCAAAAGTTTGGACACACCTTCTCATTCAATGTGTTTTCTTTTTTTTCATGACTATTTACATTGTAGATTCTCACTGAAGGCATCAAAACTATGAATGAACACATATGGAATTATGTACTTAACGAAAAAGTGTGAAATAACTGAAAACATGTCTTATATTTTAGATTCCTCAAAGTAGCCACCCTTTGCTTTTTTTGATAACTCTGCAAACCCTTGGTGTTCTCTCAATGAGCTTCATGAGGTAGTCACCTGAAATGGTTTTACCTTCACAGGTGTGCTTTGTCAGGGTTCATTAGTGGAAGTTTTTCCCCTTATTAATAAA
>NC_053119.1:4800549-4870549 GCF_010015445.1 Perca fluviatilis | reverse complement strand
AAAAAAAAAAAATGATAGACTTTGGGGACAGAGGGGCTTGCAACTGATGGTTTCGAGTAGCTAGGCGATACGAGGGAGAGAACACCATGGCAGTATTATGAATAATTGGAGCCCGGACGCAATTTTGTAATTTTCAAAATTTCTGATCCTCTGAATAAAAAAACAGAAAATTGGACAAACTGTAAAAAACAGAAAAATGGGTTCAAATATCCATTTTTCTGTTTTTCCAAAAGTGTGTGTGTGTGTGTGAATGTGAGTGTGTGAGTGTGTGAGTGTGTGTGTGTGTGTGAGTGTGTGTGTGTGAGTGTGAGAGTGTGTGAGTGTGAGAGTGTGTGAGTGTGTGTGTGTGTGTGTGTGTGTGTGTGTGAGTGTGAGTGTGTGTGTGAATGCGAGTGTGAGAGTGTGTGAGTGTGTGTGTGTGAGTGTGTGAGTGTGTGAGTGTGTGTGTGAATGTAGGTGTGTGTGTGTGTGTGTGAGAGTGTGTGTGTGTGTGTGAATGTGAGAGTGTGTGTGTGTGTGTGAGTGTGTGAGAGTGTGTGTGTGTGTGTGTGAATGTGAGAGTGTGTGTGTGTGTGTGAGTGTGTGTGAATGTGATGTGAGTGTGAGTGTGTGTGCGTGCGTGTGTGTGTGAATGTGAGAGTGTGTGTATGAGTGTGTGTGAGAGTGTGTGTGAATGTGAGTGTGAGAGTGTGTGTGTGTGTGTGTGCGTGTGTGTGTGAATGTGAGAGTGTGTGTGTGAATGTGAGTGTGAGAGTGTGTGTGTGTGTGTGTGTTGTGTGTGTGTGAATGTGAGAGTGTGTGTGTGTGAATATGAGAGGCCCTTATAGGAGGTAATTCATACTTCTGTCTTACACACACTATCATATCTTGCATATCACCACTATACTCCTTACACACACACTATATCATTTTACATGTATTTATGAGAGAGGTATAGTTGTGTGTGTAGAGAGTATAGTAGTGTGTGTGTGAGAGTATAGTAGTGTATGTGAGAGAGTATAGTAGTGTGTGTGTGAGAGAGTATAGTAGTGTATGTGAGAGTATAAGTAGTTGTGTGTGTGAGTTAGAGAGTATAGTAGTGTATGTGTGAGAGAGTATAGTAGTGTATGTGAGAGAGTATAGTAGTGTGTGTGTGAGAGTATAGATGATTGGAGTTGTTTGATCAATCAGGAAGACAGTTTAAATTCTCACTTCCTCATTGGCTAAAGGGGGCCATTTTAAATTATCATTATCTGGTGGGCTTTCTGCTTTGAAAGTACAGCTAGCACCAACTCAGAGGAACAAGGAACATTTAAATCAAGCAGCAGAAACTTTAAGGAAAAAACAACCTTTTTGGACAAAAACATTTATTCTTATTTTATTTAGTTTCTTTTTCAAGGTCAGTTATTGTTTGTGGAAGTATATAGTTATGAGGGAAAACATTGCTATTTTTTTTCACTGATACACTGTGGTGTGTTCAGAGAATTGTGAGGGTAAACTGACAATTTGGGCCATGAAAGTGTCATTTTGGAAAGATAAATTTCTGAGCTCAATGGTTATACTCTGACAATCTCTTTCTTGCTCTTGATTAACCAGCAGTTTGAAGAGGATGCCAATCAGGGAAGCTTTGGTGTAGGAAGCTGAAGATATTTGTCCGACGACGCGGACCTTAATTTCCTATCTTTTACACGGCTCGGCTTTCAGTTCTGTACTTAACAGTGCAGAGGCAATGCAGAACATTTTAGTTAGGGTGACAACGCTTGAAAAAATAGAAGACCCCGCCCCAAAGTA
Organism: Perca fluviatilis; assembly: GCF_010015445.1. NCBI lineage: Eukaryota > Metazoa > Chordata > Actinopteri > Perciformes > Percidae > Perca > Perca fluviatilis. The sequence continues at coordinate 4,868,779 of NC_053119.1, read as the reverse complement.
CATTTTGAGACTTCAATGTTGTTGTTCCAGAAAATGACTTTATTTTCAATTAAACAGTTATGAACAGAATTCTAGAAACTGTAGACCCACTAGCCAATGACATTCAATTATTTTTGAGCCTAGTGAACTCTATCAGTGAGCAACTTCATTGGTGTCAAGACAATTAATAAAGGTTAATAAAAGGCCATTGACAAGTTTCCTTTTCAGTCAAATGATTATTCCATTTTCAATTGTTTAAACAAGACATTAATAATGTATTAGGAAATGGTGAGTTATTGACAACGATGCCTCTTCAATTTAGTCAAGTTCAACAGGCAACAGATTTTAATAATGTATATTAAGGAGTTCTTGGAAGTCATTCCTGACCAAATCCCTGAGTGTTTTTAATGCAAAATCCATAGTTTCCTTAAAATCCCTCGAATTTTTTCAGGACTGGCAACCGCAGGCAGTTAATGCATGTGTTTTGCGGTGGGTAAATGACGGCCCTTGTCTAGGGGGAGTTTGTGGAGAAAAACCACTGAAGGTAGTGGGGAGAAGCCCAGGGGTGGAATATCATTTGCTCCCGTCGCAAAGGCCAGGATACCCCAAAGTTGCAAGGGTCCCTCTTGCTCTGAAAAAAAAAAACACCAAAGAACACCAAAAAAAAAATTAAACCTAGCATGTAGAAAACTTTTTAAAAAAGGGAGGGAAAGACAAAGACAGACAGAAGGGCATATGAAAAGATTTTTTATTCCATAACTAGCAATAATACTTACCCTCAACATCCAGCAGGTAGTCCCTCCAAAATGCACACATTCCTCTGGCCTTCTTTTTGTTGCCCACTGCCCTGCGAACAGTTCTAGTACATCCGCTGTGAGTGGGGATGGCTCGTGACAAAACAGCGGTCTGAAAGCATCTGGGTGCATTCTTATTGCATCAAGAACACCAAGGGTCTTCATCCCCTCCCTGAACCTGTAAAAATATACATGAGAAGATACAAATATAATTTTTCAAATTGGATAAATTATCACACAGCACATGAAAGGGATGACTTATAAGACAGTTCAGTTTTTGATTATGCAAAAAGGCCTTGTCTTTGACCACTATCTAAAACGTGATGTTCTTTACGTTTTTAAGATTTTATATGATACATGCAAGCCTTTATTCGGAGTGTTTGGTTGTACACTGGCTTTTAAAAATATGTTAAATCTTTCATTATTCTTAAACCTTGTAAGGTGTTCAGGTCTGTGGGACCCGTTGTCCCACAAATGATGCTATTTATTATGTTTTGTAACTCAAACTCATTGGCCTTGGCTCATTTTCTTTGAAGAACATAAAAAATAACTTATTTTCAATTAGTGTACACGGTACACCCCTACACATAACTAATACAAATGAGGTGTTCGGTCTACTGGACCCAAGTGTAATAATTGTAGGTGCTGTGAAACTTTGTACCTGCTATTCTCACACAAAGTTACAAAATTGTTACATTTCAAGTACTTTCACCTGTTCTGATAATGACTGATGATAATGAATGAAAAATCTTGTTTCCATTTTTTTTTTTTACCTTTTTTATAATTGAATTTCCTTGTTTACTCACAAAATCATGATCATATGATCTCACAGGAGTAAATGGCAAATATGAACCATAAATGATGTATATATCATTGGTAATTGAGCTTAAGTAAACCTTTTTACATAATTTTTTATGGCTGTATTGATTTAAAAGCCTAATAATGTGGTGGGTCCACCAGACCGGGAACATTGGCTGTGGAACAAAAATATGAACACCTTAGAAGGGTTAATTTTGTTTGCTAAAAAATTGAGTGACACAAACCTTTAAAGTGCTCCACTAACTTCGATGAACCAGCTGAAACATGATGATATCCTCCACCAAAGAGATCTTTGTCTTCTATGTTTCAAAGGCCTTAGACACTCAGCATTGGCCAGATAATCTGTAATAAATCATTGTATAGTATGAACAACACAAGATTAGATATATTAAACAAACTGTTCTTTACTGGAGGCCAGGCCTGTATGTGATGATGAAATTAGGTGATGCATGAATTTATATGAATGACATCTTTTATTTAACTCCTTTAATCACAGTAGTATATTTAGCACTGACCAAGCCTGGTTTAAACATTCATATGAAAGTCAGAAACAAATCACACAGATTGCAGAAATATAAAACAAATATGTGGCTTCACCACACTTAATCAGGGCTCTCAAGTTTTGAAGACAGGCAAGGTGAGCCATTCTAAAATGCTTAATAAGCACTTGAGAGCCCTGCTTAGTAGTATTTAGATTATTATTCACTGTAATAAACATATGTAAACATGTATATTGCACTTCGTTACTAATAATAATAATATACATTTTATTTATATAGCGCTTTTCATGGTACACCAAAAGACACACACAGGCTAAATATCGATCCTCACCCAGTCAGATGATTGCAACTCAGCTAGCTAGCTAGCCAGCCGATGGAAGACCGAGCATTCTTATTTAACCTATCTTTGCTGTAAAGCGCCTCTCGCCTCTCTCTTTACCCAAAGATAGGTGAAATCCAATAAATGCAGAACTACATTGCAATAAGCTGCGCCTGAATAGCAAATTACAATGTGTTTGAAATTTAATAACAGGAGCGCAGCAATGGGTATTACAATTACCAGTATGCTTCCATAACTGCTGCTGCTAGCTGCTAGCTTTTTCTCCTAGTCAAAGTCAAATGTACATTGTACAGTAAATAAACTGTGGTTTATCAATCAATACATCTTATGTAAAGCAGATTTATCAACTTACCTCTTCCTGGATTTCGACGACGATCCACCGAAACGCTGTCTCGTCTGTTAACGGGGTCCTCCGTGTTGCATTGAGCTAGCTAGAAGTAGCAGTGCTAGCCTGGAGCCAGGTCTGACTGGATTTGCAGTTCCACCCCTGAATAATCTCTGCATCTCGGAATCAGAATCTGTTGGACTTAATTTAATTGTGGAGACATCGTTGACAATAGCTCACCATTTCCTTAAATTATTATTTAGAAGACCCACAGCTTCAGTTAGCCTCTCTCTATCCATTACAGCTCCACTTCAGCCAAACTATTATAATGACAGTGCCGGAATTTGACCGTCAAATACCGCTTCTTCTTTGTCAACCAATCAGGAGCTGAGTAATCAAACTGCCTTCCGTTTCAATCAAACTCCCTTCCGTTTCAATCAAACACACTCTTACTTTCACTCACACACTACTTCGTTTCAATCAATACTCTCTCACATACACTACTATACTCTCTCAACTCATCACATACACTACCTCTCATACTATACTCTCAATACTATATTCTCTCACATTACTACTATTACTCTCTCACATATACTACTATACTCTCTCACATATACTACTATATTCTCTCACATATACTACTATACTCTCTCACATATACTACTTTATTCTAATATACTATACTCTCTCACACATACACTACTATACTCTCAATATACAAACTATACCCTCTCATACATACATGTAAAAGGATTATAATAGTGTGTGTGTATGAGTATAGTGGTGTATATGCAAGATTATGATAGTGTGTGTAAGACAGAAGTATGAATTACCTCCTATACGGCCTCTCATATGTGAATGTGAGTGTGAGAGTGTGTGAATTTTGTAATTTTCTAAATTTCTGATCCTGAAAAAACAGAAAAATGGAAAAACAGTTTAAAGATCCAATTTTTTTCATTTGTAAAGGTGGGAAAAAAAATGGATATTTGAACCCATTTTTCTGTTTTTCCAAATGTCCGTTTGTGCTTAGAAAATTGAACTGATAAGCGTTACTACACGGACCCAGCTTGTCAATGACTGCCACGTTAGTCCTGATAGTACATAAAAGGACCTTGAGAATTGGAAATCGATCCGAGCCATCCTTGGCTATACCGAGCCCTCTCTCTGTTTCCTCACATCATTGATGTAAACCGGTACAGACGAGTCAGCCTGCATGCAGCGGCTCCTTCCAGCTCAGCTGCTGTAATGCGGTGTGACGAGGCGTTCGAGGACATATGCGGCTCTGTGGTATTATTTAGGAATGCATGAACGGTTGCATATGGTGCCATGTGGGCATGCCGTGACCCGGCTAAGGAGCAGCTTATCGTCTTTCCCCAGAGGATCAGGACCGGGACACAGCCAGCAGGACACAGCGACTGACACTAGGACCGGGCCTCCAGAACCGGCTCACACTAGGACCGGGCCTCCAGAACCGGCTCACACTAGGACCGGGCATCCAGAACCGGCTCACACTCAGACCGGGCCTCCAGAACCGGCTCACACTAGGACCGGGCATCCAGAACCGGCTCACACTAGGACCGGGCATCCAGAACCGGCTCACACTAGGACCGGGCATCCAGAACCGGCTCACACTCAGACCGGGCCTCCAGAACCGGCTCACACTAGGACCGGGCATCCAGAACCGGCTCACACTTGGAATCGCACTGACTGAGGCTACATTTACATCGCCACTTTTTGGTTTAAAAATGAATATCTTTTGCTACGTTTCCCCCTCTCATTCCCCCCTCTCATTCCCCCCCTCTTTTCCCCCTCTCATCCCCCCTGCTCTGGCGTTTCCCCCTCTCATTCCCCCTGCTCTGGCGTTTGCCCCCTCTCATTCCCCCTGCTCTGGCGTTTCCCCTATCATTGTTTCCCCCTCTCATTGCCCATGCTCTGGCATTTCCCCTCTCATTCCCCCTGCTCTGGCGTTTCCCCCTATCATTGTTTCCCCGTCTCATTCCCCCTGCTCTGGCATTTACCCCTCTCATTCCCCTGTTTCCTCCTCTGGCATTAGCCCCTCTCATTCCCCTGCTCTGGCATTTACCCCTCTCATTGCCCTTGCTCTGGCGTTAACCAATCTCATTCCCTTGCTCTGGCGTTTACCAATCTCATTCCCCGTGCTCTGGCGTTTCCGAGCCCCTAAACCAGAGATATTTGGACACTGACGCCAATGACTACGTTTACAAGTCAATTTTAGGGTTATGGTCGGGTTAAGGTCACTATTCGGGTTTCTGAAACATTCGGAATAACCCGTTTACATGTGTGAGCAGAGAGAGTTACTCCTACCTGGAATTTGTAATCAAATGGCGATATCCCGACGCACGGTTAGCGTCTGGACGTAGCCTACGGACAACCTTAAGACGCAATACGCACTTTTCGGTCCCCTTCTTATAAATCTCACTATCTCGGTACTTTCTGCCGTCAACAAAAGACATTATATTCATGGTTTATCACCACACTAATAAAAGACATTATATTCATGGTTTATCACCACACTAATAAAAGACATTATATTCATGGTTTTCACCACACTAATGAAGACATTGGTTTCCTCCTCGCTCCAAAAGTGTGGTGCTGAGCTGCGTCTCGCCACGTTTACCTCTACTTATTGTTTACTTCCAGTATACTGCGCGCAGGTTTTCTGCATTGACATATAAATATAACTATATTATTATAGTATATAATTATTATTATAACTATGTTTTTCTGGCGCATACAAGAAGTTCCTCTACTCAAAAGACCGAGACTCCTTGCGAATAGAACATGCGCAGAACACAAATCAATGTTCCTTGTGATGGGATATGCCGATACACGTTGACATGACCAAACTTTCGGGTTAGAAAAGGGGTAACCCAGGTAGCATATTCGGGTTTTTAAAAACCGGAATATGAGCATATTCGGGTTTTTGCCGATGTTTACATGGCCGTGCGCGACCGGGTTATTGGCTGCATGTAAACGTAGTCAATGTTTCTCCTCCTGATTGGGTCATGACGTGTCGTTCTCTGAGACTAAGCTACTAACGTTATATACAGATTAAGACAAAATATTTTTCTCAGAATTATGACATAGTTGTTACTATTTAACTCCTGACCCAGTTTAATGATTCTTTTCCCCCAAATATACCTTAATTCTAACATGTAAACAACACATTGACAACACGTTGATTTTTTTACACGCTAACAACACGTTCATGTTCGTTGTCTACGTGTGTTTACAGGTTAGATAATAACGTATATTTGAACTGTTTGGCTTTCCATAAATATGATCCTGCAATTAAACTTGGCGCGATGCAAATGTTTTTTTCGCCATAAGAGAAAATGACGCTACTTTTCACTTGATTTATTACCTCAGTAAACATTTTCTTAATCGCTAGTTTCAAGTCTTCTTCAACACGTCTGTGAAAATGGCCACGGCAGTTTTCCCCTCGCCAAAATTCAGCCTAACTTTGGAGCGTTATTAAAGCATGACATGGAAACCTTAGATCGTCTAGTTTCATGAACCAGGATCTTCACTCTAGCTTTAAAACGGAGCCTCTCAAAAGATCGATCTCAGGATTTTATAAATCGATATTGGACCATTCACTCACACACTGGGGCTTCTGTAAGAGGTGACTGTTACACTCAATTTAGGAAGACTAAATTTGGTCAATCAGCTTTTTCATTTACTGTAGTAGAAAAGTGGAATTTAATTCCACTTCATATTAGAAATTGTGCAAGTCTCAGCAGTTTTAAAATGTCCTTAAAGACTTGGCTGAAGGCAAATCAACTATGTGATCATTGACCTTTTTATAATATGGAATGTATATTTGTATTTTGGTTTATGTATGAGTAATGCTTGTCACATGTTGTTGTTGAGTTTTTATCGGTTTTTGATAGTATTGTCTGTATTGTCTATATTGTCCTTTTATCTCCCTTGGCCAGGGACCACAGATGTAAATTAGCTGTATAGCTAACTCTGGCACAGGGCTTGAACTGTGCATGGTCCCTGACAAATAAACTAATAAAATAAATAAAATAAATAAAATAAATAAAATAAATAAAATAAATAAAATAAATAAATTCAAATAAATTCAAATAAATTCAAATAAAGATCGTTTTGAAACGGAAAATAATTATTTTTTTTAACTCTTGTGTTGTGTTCCCGTTGACCATGCAACTCTGTGTTTTTCTGGGTCGAAATTTCAACATTTTGTTCTTCTTTTTCTACACTTTGACATTTTTGTCGATTTTATTCAAATTATTTTTTCACTTTTTGGGCGTTTTTTTTAATGATGTTTTTGTCAATTTTTTTTGTCGCTTTTTCCGATGTTTATTTTCTCACCTTTTTTTGACGAGTTTTTGTCACCTTTGGCGATGTTTTTGATGGATTTTTGGGTCACTTTCCCCGATTTTTTGGGTCACTTTTTTCAGCATTTAAAAGAAATAAATGTTTTTAGCGATTTTTTTCCTGTGTTTTTGTAGCTTTTTCCAACATTTTTGTTTCTCCGAAAAATGTATACCCAGCCCTCCAATCCAACCAAGAACTGTTGGGATATTTCTCGTCTGGACGGTGATTGTCATTTAATGGTTTAGATACGAGAAGTAACTCACCAGTTTCTGTTCCTGCAGTCGAAAGCGGCCACACCGTTGGCGTCCGGAGTCCATTTAATACCTGACAGACGGACACATGGAGTCAGTTCACAGCACCATGACACTGAGGATATCATTACCTACAGTTAACACACACACACACACACACACACACACACACACACACACACACACACACACAACATCTACGAAACGGAAACTTTCAACACACTGTACAAGTTCCCAATATACTGTAGATTCATGAATGGAGTTTTATTTGGTTCCCTCATGAAAACAGTCCCGCGCAGCAGGGCTCTAATCTTTATGGTTCGTGCAAAGATGGGAGGCGCCATCACGTAACCCAAAAATATACCCGATATAAAATATACCCTTTTGGTTTCAGATTTTTCCTCAAAGGAGAAAAACAGGATGTGATGTGTGTGCAGATATGTATGATGTAGCAGGACAATTTCATTTCAGTTGGGACTTTCAATTAACATTTGCATACAAACTCCAGCTCTTCTTCTAACTTCATTACGGAGACATATATCCAATTAAGGTGCTAGGTTTACATCAAGCTAGCTGAGCTCCGCAGAGGCTGGCCGCGGTGGTTTCTTTCTTCTACAGAAGTCTTTTCAAACCCTAGTATCTATACTTCTACTTGAGTAATGAATGTTAATACTTTTGACACCTCTGCCCATGACAAAGAGAGAGACATCATGGCTTTCAAACGAGCAAAGTGGCAGTTGGTCAAGGCTGAGCTATACTATAACTAAGATCTATATAAAAAAAGACTTCAGATACAGTATTAGGGGACCACTAAGGTCTATATAAAAGAGACTTCAGATACAGTATTAGGGGACCACTAAGGCCTATATAAAAGAGACTTCAGATACAGTATTAGGGGACCACTAAGGTCTATATAAAAGAGACTTCAGATACAGTATTAGGGGACCACTAAGGTCTATATAAAAGAGACTTCAGATACAGTATTAGGGGACCACTAAGGTCTATATAAAAGAGACTTCAGATACAGTATTAGGGGACCACTAAGGTCCATATAAAAGAGACTTCAGATACAGTATTAGGGGACCACTAAGGCCTATATAAAAGAGACTTCAGATACAGTATTAGGGGACCACTAAGGCCGATATAAAAGCAGCATGTCATGGGACCTTTAACAGAGAAACACAGAAGACGAAGGCTCCAGCGTAATATGATCCTAATTAATATGATGGAAGAAGATAGAAGAGCAGAGCGCAACAGGCGCAACGAAACGAAAACGAGGTGCTCTCATATCAAGTTTCAAACATAAAAGTTTAATGCATTTTCATGATGCAGAATGTACATTACATTCTTGACATTTCCAGTGGTAAGTACATTTACTCCAGTTCTGTGTTAAAGAAATCTGAATCTCACCGGGGTAGATCCTAAAGAAGCCGGTGGAGCTGCCGAAGAACTGCCAGGTAAGCGTCGGATCCTTCTGGAAGTTACTGATGAAGACGTCGTTCAACGCCTCCGAGTTGTAGATGGCATTGATGATGTTGGGATCTGCACGCAGAGCACAGAAACATCCTGAGCAAAGCTGAGCCTTGCAGGAACGGGAAGTGTGTTCGGGATGTAAAGGGTAGGGGTCGGGGGGGACAAATCGATACAGTATAGTATCGCAATATTTTCTGTGGCAATACTGTATCGATACACAGACGCCAAGTATCCTTCTGTTATGATATGTGTGTTGGTCAGTCTGTCTGCTTGACAATCCCATTTTACAGCAATATAATTGAAGTGAGATGAACAAACAGAGAAATGTATCTCTTTAGATGAAACAGATGTTGACAAAGTTTTCTTTTGGGGACATAATTTGAAATTGGGGATAATTTGAAGTTGTAAAAAAGGTAACACATTGCAGTTTATCGCAGAATATTGCAATATGTTTAAAATCGCAATAATATCGTATCGTGACATAAGCATGGTGATGATATCGTATCGCGAGGCCTCTGGTGATTCCCACCCCCTAGTAAAGGGTGACCTCTGACCTTTGTTGTAGACGTTGGTGGGGATCTGGATGTCGCTCAGCAGCGTGTTCACCGGCATGTTGTTGAAGTGTTCGTTCTCCTCCAGGGGGAAGTCTCCGCCCAGCTCCACGCTGTTCCCGTCCTCGTCCACCTTGTTGATCATCATGGAGTTGTAGTAATCAAACTAGACAGGAGACAGGAAGTAGGGCATGACGAGTAATGCCTACCAGACACTAGAAGACTCTGAACGGGCTTTGAAAGGACTCAAGTCTGACAGCATCACACATCTAACGACAATCATCTCACATCTAACGTTAAAGAAACACCAAAGAACTTTTCTGCTTTGGTCCCCCTACAGGTTGGAAGCGGAATTGTCCCTTACCGTTACCATTAGTCTCATGTCTCATGTCTCATTCAAACTACAGATCGGCTACCTGATCTGGCAAACTTGCACTAAAATAATGTACCTTAAAATAATCTTTCCAAAATCGTTTCAGTGGTTCATCAACTCGTAACAGGGTGAACAGCACTGCTGCATTCGCTTTGCGGCCCTCTATTGGCTATAACCGCACTATGCAAGTTTGCCAGATCAGGTAGCGGATCTGTAGTTCGAATGAGACATAATGGACACATTACGACAGCGGTAATGGACAATTCTGCTTCTAACCTGTAGGGGGACCGAAACGGAAAAGTTATTTAGCGTTGCGTTAAAGATGGTCATCATTTGTAAAGACTGGGGGATCTTGCAGGGTCACACATTGCCAGACTACAACTAGATTTGTTTTGAAATCTTTAACCAAGCTAGCTAGCTAACTAGCTACCGCTAGCGTTAGCTGGTAACTTAAAGGGAATGTTCTGTTCTGCTGAATACATGCAGATGGATGGCTCCAGTACCCGGAGGTCTGCGTTTATCTGCCGGCAAAACTCCCGCTGGATGACTCGCTTCAGAAGGGTGGAAAATTGGCAACTTTTCCCTCTTCAGTGTTTAGCTTAGCGTGGCGCCGTTGCAACCATAAGCAATACTGTCTCTAGCAGTTTGCTACTTTCTGTTACTAGTTACTTTAGTTACTCCACTACATTCATCTGTTCCAGCTTTTAGTTACTAGTTACTTTAGTTACTCCACTACATTCATCTGTTACAGCTTTAGTTACCAGTTACTTTAGTTACTCCGCTACATTCATCTGTTCCAGCTTTAGTTACTAGTTACTTTAGTTACTCCACTACATTCATCTGTTCCAGCTGTAGTTACTAGTTACTTTAGTTACTCCGCTACATTCATCTGTTCCAGCTTTAGTTACTAGTTACTTTAGTTACTCCGCTACATTCATCTGTTACAGCTTTAGTTACTAGTTACTTTAGTTACTCCACTACATTCATCTGTTCCAGCTTTAGTTACTAGTTACTTTAGTTACTCCACTACATTCATCTGTTCCAGCTTTAGTTACTAGTTACTTTAGTTACTCCACTACATTCATCTGTTACAGCTTTAGTTACTAGTTACTTTAGTTACTCCACTACATTCATCTGTTCCAGCTTTAGTTACTAGTTACTTTAGATACTCCACTACATTCATCTGTTACAGCTTTAGTTACTAGTTACTTTAGTTACTCCGCTACATTCATCTGTTCCAGCTTTAGTTACTAGTTACTTTAGTTACTCCACTACATTCATCTGTTCCAGCTTTAGTTACTAGTTACTTTAGTTACTCCACTACATTCATCTGTTCCAGCTTTAGTTACTAGTTACTTTAGTTACTCCACTACATTCTTATCTTTACAGCTTTAGTTACTAGTTACTTTAGTTACTCCGCTACATTCATCTGTTACAGCTTTAGTTACTAGTTACTTTATTTACTCTGCTACATTCATCTGTTACAGCTTTAGTTACCAGTTACTTTAGTTACTCCACTACATTCATCTGTTACAGCTTTAGTTTCTAGTTACTTTAGATACTCCACTACATTCATCTGTTACAGCTTTAGTTACTAGTTACTTTAGTTACTCCTACATTCATCTGTTACAGCTTTAGTTACTAGTTACTTTAGATACTCCACTACATTCATCTGTTCCAGCTTTAGTTACTAGTTACTTTAGTTACTCCGCTACATTCATCTGTTCCAGCTTTAGTTACTAGTTACTTTAGATACTCCACTACATTCATCTGTTACAGCTTTAGTTACTAGTTACTTTAGTTACTAGTTACTTTACACATTCAGATTCCTGCACACAGAACACATGTAGTTTATTAATCTGATGTTTGATTCTAAAGTAAACTAGCCGACAATATAACGGACTACAAGTCCAGCTGAGATGATGAGACCATTAAACACACAGCTGGTTGGATCCTTTACACTTTCTAAAATAGGAGAATTTTACTTTTAATACTTTAACTACATTTTCCTGATGATACTTACAGACTTTTACTTAAGTAACATTTTCAATGCAGGACATTTACTTGTAAAACAGTATTTTTACAGTGTGGTATTAGTACCTTTACTAAAGTAAAAGGATATGAATACTTCTTGCACCGCTGGACATTTCATACTATGAATCACGCGAAATATATAAAGTAGTAGTGTAACTGGTAAGGTGTTGTTAATTAGCTCCAATTGACCATTTACTGTAACATCCAGCTTTGACTCATTCACAATGTGTCTCATTAATTGAGTTCATGAGCATGTACTGCTCACTAGTGCATACTCCACTGCTGCTGAGCTGAATGCTTTGAGTGAATTATATTAATATGACCTACAACGCTTACGGTTCCTTATTTCGGTGCCTGACTTCTTTTTTTTCCAGAAGCATCGCTGCACGAGACGCTACATTACCGTTAGCTAGTAGCTGGATTAACACAATGGTTAAAATGCTGACAGCTAACGTTAAATCGGTGTGAAGTGCGTCTGTATTTCCCTGTAGAGGATTCCAACACCGGGACGTTAACAGTGTGCACTCTGCAGCTGCCGTTGTCGGAAAAACAACACAGACGGTGCGTTCGCTTGAAACTCGCCTCGCCAGCCTTGTGGTGCATTCAAAGTTATTGTAAAATACCCTTTTCCTATCTGGTGCTTGTTTTTGTCGTTTACCAGCAATTTACTGGTGAAATAAGTCAGTGTTATAAGTTATTACATTATTAATCAATCATTTAATTGTGACCATATGGCCTTAGCAATAAACAAGCCGTTCTTTAATGTCGCCAACTGTCGTTTTGTGCTCCTTTTTTATATTTTATATTATATACATTATAAATATATTATATATATATTTCGGTTCAGGCACCGTTTTAAAAGTATCGTTCTAGCACCGGTATCGACGAAAAAAGACGAGACTAAAATGTTTTGCATAAAATAAAAACTAAGATAAAATCTCTCTTCATTTTCGTCTACAATCGTCTCTACTTTTTCATCATGAGATAGAATATTCAGCTGTTACCGAGACCCGGTGCTATGGCACCGACAGGTGCCCTAACTACCGTTATCTACCGGACCGAATAGCCTGCGCTTCTCTCTGATGCTCCTAAACGGACGTTAGAGTCAATCGAAACATCGCTGCACGGTGTGCTAGTTAACACTACACTTGGCAGCAGGTAACGTTAGCCTACCGTTATCTAGTTAACACTACACTTGGCAGCAGGTAACGTTAGCCTACCGTTATCTAGTTAACACTACACTTGGCAGCAGGTAACGTTAGCCTACCGTTATCTAGTTAACACTACACTTGGCAGCAGGTAACGTTAGCATACCGTTAGCGAGCAGTTTAATGCTGACAGCTAAACGGTGTAAAGGTTTGTCTCTATGTCACCGTGTAGGATTCCAACATAAGACGTACGACAGTCTGCAGCTGCCGTTGTCTGAAAAACAACACATATGTTGCATTCACTTGAAATACGCCTCGCCAGTTTCATGAGCACTGCATTTATTTTATTGTAAAATATCCTTTTCCCCCTGCAGTGGTTGTTTTTGTCGTTTAACAGGAATTTACTGGTGAAATAAGGAAGAGGCTCAGTATTTATATAACTTTATATAATTTATTTATTTTTATAACTATTTGACTGAAATGGTTATCAGAAATAATTTATTTAAAAAAAGACTAAAATGTTTTGACTAAAACTTGACTAAAATGGCGAGACTTTTAGTCGACTAAAACTCGACTAAGATACCTTGAGTTCTCTTTTGACTAAAACTAGACTAAAATGGCGAGACTTTTAGTCGACTAAAACTTGACTAACAAAATTTTTTGGTACAAGACTAAGACTAACACTAAATTAAAAATAGGTGACAAAATTAACACTAACCCAAAACGATACCCAACCCTACCGACATGTGCTTCAGAATATTTGTATAACACATATTTGTGTAACAGCGTTGACCCAGTTCCCTCGGAGGATCACTGAAGTCTGATGTAATCTGATTTCAGGTGTCAGCTGAAGCTTTACAGCTTTAACCTGCCGTTGCCTCTGACCCACGCTCCAGTTAGCGCGCTAACGTTAGCATTCAGCTTAGAGAACAGCTGAGACTTAGGGCCAGATAAACTGCTGATGGGTTACCCAACCGTTCAGTTCTCTGCAGGTTTAAAAAAAGTGGAGTAAAGGAAAAGAAAAGGAGGATAACACAGGGCTGCACAATATATCAGGTTTATTTTTCAATTGGCGCAATAAAGACATCGCGAAAGGCTGCGAGATATCGCGAAAGACACTCGGAGATTTTTTGGTTAGTTCAGGGGTGTCAAACATACGGCCCGTGGGCCAGAACCAACCCGCCAAAGGGTCCAATCAGGCAACATGACATCATGACTTCGCGTAAACATAAACGCCCACAAGTGGCGTGTTATCTGTAACGCATTTTGAGCTAGCCGCGTGTATGTCTACGCTGTATACAGCGGACGTAAACATACACGCCACTTGGCGTGTTATCGCGAGAAGAAAGCTACGGTTGGGTTTAGGAAACGTGACACTCGGGACACGATCCCCCGGTCTCCCGGGTAGGGTTGGGTACCGAAACCCGGTTCCACTATGGACCCGGTTCCTACACAACCGGTAGGAATCGGACCGGATTAGAACGCAAATTTCGGTTCCTCATTTCAGTCCAAGTGTTGATTTAAATAGTTTCCCTCTGTCCCTCTTTCTCTGTAGTCTACCGTCAGCTAGCTACCGTAAATGTAGAGCTACTTTTAAAATACCATATTCTCCCCTCTGGGCTCACCAAAACGGACGTAAAACCCTTTCTTTGATGTCATTTTTCAATGTTTTTGAAGAATCGGTTTAGGAATCGGAATTAAAACTACCGGTTCGGCATCGGAACTGTAAAAATCCAAACAATAGCCAACCCTACTCCTGGGTGAAGTCCTGTGTTTGACCCATCCACCCCCCCGACCAACCTCCCTACGCGGATTTTCGCTCTTTCATACTACTCGCTACGGCATACATTCGTAAAGTCAATGGAGGCCAAACGGCGTTGATAAACACGCTAAAAAGCCAGTTTGCGTCTTGATAGCACGCCATCAGCCTGAAGCAGGCCCACTGGATGACTTTGCAAAGTGTGAAAAAATTGCAGAGAAGTAATTAATTCCAATTCCGAATCTTTAATCTCAGAGAATATCCGCGTTCCTTTTTCTGTAAATTTACGACTTTATTGTTCGAAATTCTGAGTTTTTTTCTCAGAACATAACCCCTCTCTCCCGGGTCCGTAACATTAACATTATTTTTTCCCCAACGACGGCCTTAGACAAACTGTTCTGTCTATCAGAGGAGGTCATTTCTGGAACAGCATCCCAACGAACATTAGAGAATGTATAACTTACTGTATATTTAAAAAGCACTTTAAACTATTTCTTAAAAGTTCCCAGTTATGTCATCATTTTGACTAATTTTAGTGATGTAATGTAATCTCTCTGAATGTGTGCTAATGTTTGATATTGTAAATTGTCATATTCTTTTGTTTTGCATTATCTTGTCGTTTACTTTACTTGTCGGGACTACAGGTGAAAATTAGCATTTATGCTATAACCTGGCTCATTTACAGTCTGTACAGAAATGTTAGATTGTTCATTAATGTGCACTGTCCCGAATAAATAAAAAAATAAAAAAAATTAAAATGCTAACTTGCGTTTGCCAACATCACGCTGACAAGAAACTCTGCGGCAGAAATAGTTTCTGATCTTTCTGGAGTGGTTTACTGGTCCGGCCCACTTGAAATCAAACTAGGGGAATGTGACCAGGGTTCAAAATTAGCACCATTTACCAGTCAAATGCTGGTAAAATATCCAATTGGCTAGTGGATTTGCTTCATTAACCAGCCAAAAAAACAATGGTAATCTATTAAGTGGCTGATAAAAAGTGAATATTCACTAGCCATTTGGCTGGTGGACAAAAAGGTTAACTTAGAACACTGAATGTGACCCATGAACTAAAATGAGTTTGACACCCCCTGAGTTATTTGGAGGAAAATATCAGTAGAAAACTGCACTTTAAAATGTAAAATGTCTTTCTCTTTTTAGTGCTGCTTTTTATATTCAATTCAATGTTCAATTTGTTCAATAAAAGAAAGTCGGAAATGATTTCCTTCCATTTGTTTTCAATTCAACATTCATTTTTTGTATTTTAGCAGAACACCGAAAGCAGCAGAACTGAGGACATTTTAATATCAGTTTTTCTATCGCAGGTAATATCGTTAATCGCCATATTCACCAACGTTGCCCTTATATCGTGCAGCCCTAGCGTAAAACATAATCACGAGCAGCTGGAAGTGTCCTTACCGTCAATGAAGCGTTGAAGTCGTGGTACAGGTCGGCATCCTCTGCAGACTCCGCCAACCTCTGAGACAGGAAACAAACGTCTTCATGAGTCGTGTGAGTTCAGCAGAGAGAGATAAAACAACGTGTACCAAGTGAAGGATAATCTGCCTGTTAACGACCTTTAATGCGCTGGTTCCAAACCCTTCTTGGATTGAGACCCCATAAAATGAAGTAACATCTAATTCAGGATTCTTCTAGTTAAATGTAAGACTTTCTAAGACCTTTTTAATACCACCTAGGATGAGCTTTTAAGGCCAACTTCACGGCAATTTATTGGAAAATCAATGTGGGTTTTAGGCCCGAGTTAAAAAAAACAGGTAACGTTACCTTAAAGGCACACTATGCAAGATTTTTACCTTAATATAACAGCTTCCAAGTCATTTTGATGGTAAACGAACTCGTAGTAGAGCAAATCATCCCGATAGCAAAGCAAGGGGAGGGACGCCGCTGGCAGAACCAGCAATGCAGGTTTGAGACGTGGCGCCCCGCGGCCGCCAAATCTCGCGAGAATCACGACTTGCTTTACGGCACGACGTCACATACACCAACAGATAAAGCCTACTACACACCGAGCCGATAGTCGGCCGTGGGACAGTCTGGCGAGGTCGGTGACTCGAGTCTGTTCGGTGTGTCCCGTGGCGTCGTTCTTCATTTTGGCCGATTTGACACAGTATAATCGGCGGGGCGGGCACTGCCGGCAGTCGGACTCAAACGACCCATCTGATTGGTGGAGCGCTAACTTGATTTTGAGTCTCTCAAAATCTGAGGAAAATCTTTTAAACTGACCTTTGTCGATCTGAAACGAAGACAAATTCAGCGACTGCACGGCCTATTTCTCTCCTAAAATGTTCTCAGAAACACGTTTCGGTGAACTATTTTAGTACAATATGAGATATCGTATTCGGAACGAGCCGCCATGACAGTCTGGCTTTGAATTTCCCGGAGAAACCAGACACACTGTCACAGCTGCCGGTTTTCATTTTTTTGGGGCAACGATACAGAGTAGCGCCGCCTGCTGCTATGGAGACGTATTACGTCTCGTCTCTTCGGTGAGTTCTGAGGAACTTTTTGGACCGACTCGGGGAGACTGATCAGTCCGACTGGCTCTTCTGCCGAGGGCCGGCCGTCTGGTCCGTGGGTCTGGGTATTAAGAAGCAGCCTCTATGGAAGACAACTAGCACGCATTTCAGACGTGAAATGTGTTTTTGCGTCATGTGCGTCTTGACACGCAAGCAAGTTTGCCAGCTGAACTCAGGTGTTGTGAGGTGTATTTATCACGTAGTCCTTTGTCTGGTCAGCAGACATCTTCGGAGTCTATTTTTTCGATGTCCGACGCTTCCATCCTACCGAACGTGTACCAGTATACAGGGGGGAGGGGATCAGGCCGTGAGTGCAGAGTGGTATTTACGACAGTAACGTTAAATACAAGTACTCCGCAGCGACTCTAGGGGTAGCTGTTTGACAAAAACCGGAAAATGCATAGTATGCCTTTAATTTCATAGAACAATTTATTTTAATATTCCACAATCATATTTAATTCACAATGGCTTTGTTAGGTGTGTCTGAAGTCTAATAACGTCAAATAAAACATATGTTTGTCACGTGATGAGTTCTAATGCTATGACACTAAAAATACAATCAAATCAAAAGTAAAACTTGTGCATTAAGAGGTGTTACAATTAGTCCCACTTTGGCTAGATAAAATAATATATCTACAGTACAGGCCAAAAGTTTGGACACACCTTCTCATTCAATGAGTTTCCTTTTTATTTTCATGACTATTTACATTGTAGATTCTCACTGAAGGCATCAAAACTATGAATGAACACATATGGAATTATGTCCTTAACAAAAAAGTGTGAAATAACTGAAAACATGTCTTATATTTTAGATTCTTCAAAGCAGCCACCCTTTGCCTTTTTATTAATAAGGGAAATAATTCCACTAATTAACCCTGACAAAGCACACCTGTGAAGGTAAAACCATTTCAGGTGACTACCTCATGAAGCTCATTGAGAGAACACCAAGGGTGTCAGGTTTACATGGACTTTCCGTTTGTTGTTTCCCATTCACATTCCCCAGCACTCACTCCCCTCATCCGCTCACAATCTCCTCAAGTACTGATTGCACACACCTGCACTTCATCACACCACATCATCAGATTCACACCTGCATCTCATCAATGTCCACCTACTTAAGCAGCACAGACACACTCACTCTTTGTCGGGTCTTACATACATGTCTTCATGACTCTCTGACTGACACGCTATTCCAGCTCAATCCAAGTTTGCCGTACCTGTGCTTTGTCTCCTGTTGTCTGCCGCTGATCTACACCTGCCTGCTCAGCTACAAGATTCCTGCCTGTTGCTTCCTGTTCCTTGTTTGACTCTTTGTTTATTAAAGATCTACTCATCACTTCAGTCTGTCTCCTGGTCAGTCGTGACAGAAGACCCGACCCGAACAAAATGGACATGGATGAGGACGCCATGGAAGATCATCTGTTCAATCAAAACGGAGACACTCTGGAAGATTTTGTTGCAGTTTACCTCTGTTATTATCACAGTGCGGGCTGGGAGGAGGACTTCTTAAAGTATCAGTTCTGGAGCGGGTTAGATGACCCACTTACTCGGATGCTGCTGCTCGAGGACCTCAACCTGCCGTTTAGTGAGTTTCTGGACCGAGCCCTTTGGGTTTGTGGTTCCTCCCCTACGGTAGCGCTTTGCCGATCCAGAGCCAGCCGATCCGGTGCCAAAGTCCTCACCACAGGCCCACTTCAGGCGGGAGCCATTTGACTGCCCAGTCGGACAGAAGCCAGCAAGCGTCTGCCCAGTCGACCAGAAGCCAGAGACTGCTCACCGCGACTGGCCAGGACGAGACGGCTCACCGCGACTGCCCAGCGGAGACTGCTCACAGCAACTGCCCTGCAGAGACTAGCAACCCTTCTGTTCCCGAGCGGTGTCTGACCCCGAGCTGGCGTGCAGCTCTCCCTGCCCGAGCGCGTGCAGCTCTCCCCGACCCGGCGCTGCGAGCTCTCTCTGACCCCGAAGCTGGCGTGCAGCTCTCCTGACCCCCGAGCTGACGTGCTGTCCTCCTGCCTCTGAGCCAATGTACAGCTCTTTCCATGCCTCCACAGACAGCGCCTGCTAGCGGCCTCTCTCCAGAGAGTCCCAGCTAGCTAGTAGCTTCCCCTGTGTCCCAGCTAGCTAGTAGCTTCCCTGTGTCCCAGCTAGCTAGTAGCTTCCCTGTGTCCCAGCTAGCTAGTAGCTTCCCTGTGTCCCAGCTAGCTAGTAGCTTCCCTGTGTCCCAGCTAGCTAGAGGCTTCCCTGTGTCCCAGCTAGCTAGTAGCTTCCCTGTGTCCCAGCTAGCTAGTAGCTTCCCTGTGTCCCAGCTAGCTAGTAGCTTCCCTGTGTCCCAGCTAGCTAGTAGCTTCCCTGTGTCCCAGCTAGCTAGAGGCTTTCCTGAGTCTCAGCTAGCTAGTGGCTTTCCTGAGTCCCGGTTGGTTTGGATTCCCCCTGACTCTAGGCTAGGTAGCGGTTCCCTTGTCCCTAGTGTTCCCGAGTCCTCTAATGTCCCTAGTGTTCCCGAGTCCTCTAATGTCCCTAGTGTTCCCGAGTCCTCTAATGTCCCTAGTGTTCCCGAGTCCTCTATTGTCTCCGAGTCCTCTATTGTCTCCGAGTCCTCTAGTGTTCCCCGAGTCCTCTAGTGTCCCCCGGTTCCCCGAGTCCTCTAGTGTCCCCGAGTCCTCTAGTGTCCCCAGGTTCCCCGAGTCCTCTAGTGTCCCCGAGTCCTCTAGTGTCCCTAGGTTCCCCGAGTCCTCTAGTGTCCCTAGGTTCCCCGAGTCCTCTAGTGTCCCCGAGTCCTCTAGTGTCCCTAGGTTCCCCGAGTCCTCTAGTGTCCCTAGGTTCCCCGAGTCCTCTAGTGTCCCAAGGTTCCCCGAGTCCTCTAGTGTCCCAAGGTTCCCCGAGTCCTCTAGTGTCCCAGGGTCCTCTAGTGTCCCAGAGTCCTCTAGTGTCCCAGAGCTCCCCGAGCTCTCTAGTGTCCCAGAGTCCTCTGGTCTCCTAGAGTTCCTAGAGTCCCGGCCATGTAGCGGCTCCCCAGGGTTCCTAGAGTCCCGGCCGTATAGCGGCTCCCCAGAGTTCCTAGAGTCCCAGCCGTGTAGCGGCTCCCCAGAGTTCCTAGGATCCCGGCCTTGTAGCGGCTCCCCAGAGTCTAGCCTAGCTGACATTTCCCCTGAGCCCAGGCTAGCTAGCCTCCTTCCTGAACCCCACCTAGCTAGCACCCTTCCTAAGCCCTCTTCGCCGGTTCAGCCCGGCTCGACGCCCTCTTCGCCGGTTCAGCCCGGCTCGACGCCCTCTTCGCCGGTACAGCCCGGCTCGACGCCCTCGTCGCCGGTACAGCCCAGTTCAAAGCCCTCATCGCCGGTACAGCCCAGTTCTAAGCCCTCATTGCCTGTCCTGGACATCATCCCGGGGAGCCTCCCCCAGGAAAATTTTTGGGGCCACGCCTCTAAGGGGACTGTGGAGGTCCTGCCGACACGGTTCCCAGGACCGCCTGGCCTCCAGAGGGATCGGCCCCCCATGCCTCCAGAGGGACGGCCCGCCCCATGGCCTCCAGAGGGATCGGCCCCGCCATGGCTCCTCCAGAGGGATCGGCCCGCCCATGGCCTCCAGAGGGATCGGCCCCGCCATGGCCTCCAGAGGGATCGGCTCCGCCCATGGCCTCCAGAGGGGTCGCTCCGCCATGGCCTCCAGAGGCCGTCCGCCATGGCCTCCGAGGGGTCGGTCCCCATGGCCTCCAGAGGGTCGCTCCGCCATGCCTCCAGAGGGATCGGCTCCGCCATGGCCTCCAGAGGGGTCTCCCGCCATGGCCTCCAGAGGGGCTCGCTCCGCCCCATGGCTCCAGAGGGTTGCTCCGCCATGGCCTCCAGAGGAGCCTGCTTGGCCTCCAGAGGTCGGCTCCCGCCATGGCCTCCAGAGGGGTCGGCTCCGCCATGGCCTCCAGAGGGGCTCCGGCTCCCATGGCCTCCAGAGGGGTCGGCTCCGCCATGGCCTCCAGAGGGATCGGCCGCCATGGCCTCCAGAGGGATCGGCTCCGCCATGGCCTCCAGAGGGATCGGCTCCGCCTGGCCTCCAGAGGGTCGGCTCCGCCCATGGCCTCCAGAGGGATCGCCCCGCCATGCCTCCAGAGGGGCCGCCGCCTCCAGAGGGAGCCCGCCATGCCTCCAGAGGGTCGGCTCCCCATGGCCTCCAGAGGGGTCGGCTCCGCCATGGCCTCCAGAGGGGTCGGCTCCGCCATGGCCTCCAGAGGGGTCGGCTCCGCCATGGCCTCCAGAGGGATCAGCCCCGCCATGGCCCCCAGAGGGGCGCTCCGCCATGGCCTCCAGAGGGGTCAGCTCGTGGCCACGCCCCAGCCAGCTCCGCCCTGGTCTTGGGGGACAGCCTGGAGTCCGGCCCGCAATGCACCCTGTCCCGCTCCTGACCCGGACCCAGGCTGCCCGCCTCCCGTGTTTTGCCTTTTACGGCGCGGTTCGCGCCTAGTGGGAGGGGGGGGTAATGTCAGGTTTACATGGACTTTCCGTTTGTTGTTTCCCATTCACATTCCCCAGCACTCACTCCCCTCATCCGCTCACAATCTCCTCAAGTACTGATTGCACACACCTGCACTTCATCACACCACATCATCAGATTCACACCTGCATCTCATCAATGTCCACCTACTTAAGCAGCACAGACACACTCACTCTTTGTCGGCCTTTACATACATGTCTTCATGACTCTCTGACTGACACGCTATTCCAGCTCAATCCAAGTTTGCCGTACCTGTGCTTTGTCTCCTGTTGTCTGCCGCTGATCTACACCTGCCTGCTCAGCTACAAGATTCCTGCCTGTTGCTTCCTGTTCCTTTTTTTTTTTTTGTTTTATTAAAGATCTACTCATCACTTCAGTCTGTCTCCTGGTCAGTCGTGACAAAGGGTTTGCAGAGTTATCAAAAAAAGCAAAGGGTGGCTACTTTGAAGAATCTAAAATATAAAGACATGTTTTCAGTTATTTCACACTTTTTTGTTAAGTACATAATTCCATATGTGTTCATTCATAGTTTTGATGCCTTCAGTGAGAATCTACAATGTAAATAGTCATTAAAATAAAGGAAACACATTGAATGAGAAGGTGTGTCCAAACTTTTGACCTGTACTGTATAATGTAGTATAATATGCCAAACGAGAAACAATGTATGACCTTAGTGAACGAAATTTAAGACGTTTAATTATTTTTTTTATTTTTAGAATATTAAATTTATTACTTTTTTAATACTCTTAAGACCCTGCGGGTACCCTGTAATTCATCATCATCATCATCATGGGTTACATAAGACAGAAAGCTGTGAGCAGCCAAAGCAGTTAAACCCTTAAGACCTTCTCAGATTGTTTAATTTGCCGTGGCAGGCACAACAGAGCCAATTGAAGAGAGATTTAAGTGCCAGAGATTAGTCCACTTAGCTCATCATTGGGGTTGGATATACAGTAGTGCTAAAACAATTATTTTAAAGCAGTTCCGGGGCCTAAATTGCTAAACTGAGCAAATACAAACCATTGTTTTTATTGAAAATCTTTTAGGCTACATTTATATCGCTATGTTTTGGTTTAAAATGAATATCTTCTGCTACGTTTCCCCCTCTCATTCCCCCTGCTCTGGTGTTTCCCCCTCTCATTCCCCCTGCTCTGGATTTCCCCCCTCTCATTCCTCCTGCTCTGGAGTTTCCCCTCTCCATTCCCCCTGCTCTGGTGTTTCCCTCTCTCATTCTCCCTGCTCTGGTGTTTCCCTCTCTCATTCCTCCTGCTCTGGTGTTTCCCCCTCTCATTCTCCCTGCTCTGGCGTTTCCCCCTCTCATTCTCCCTGCTCTGGAGTTTCCCCCTCTCATTCTCCCTGCTCTGGAGTTTCCCCTCTCATTCCCCCTGCTCTGTTGTTTCCCCCTCTCATTCCCCCTGCTCTGGCGTTTCCCCCTCTCATTCTCCCTGCTCTGGGTTTTCCCCTCTCATTCCTCCTGCTCTGGTGTTTCCCCTCTCATTCCTCCTGCTCTGGTGTTTCCCCTCTCATTCCTCCTGCTCTGGTGTTTCCCCCTCTCATTCCTCCTGCTCTGGTGTTTCCCCCTCTCATTCTCCCTGCTCTGGAGTTTCCCCTCTCATTCCTCCTGCTCTGGTGTTTCCCCTCTCATTCCCCCTGCTCTGTTGTTTCCCCTCTCATTCCCCCTGCTCTGGCGTTTCCCCCTCTCATTCCCCCTGCTCTGGCGTTTCCCCCTCTCTCCAAACCGCTGTCTTCGTACAAGAAGTCACCTCACGAGATCGATAATGTTGTCAAAGACACTTTTTTATAACAATCTGAATCACAACGATCTCATTTAGTCGACAAAAATCCAGGGTGCACAATTGCCCCGTTGGGTTACATTGCAGCGCGGAGTTCTCATTCAATACTGAACCAATTTGAAAGATGTCTATTAGAAGCAAATGTTTGAGGGTTATAAGGTTGAAAAAGAAATTGCCCTTCAAACTACCAAAAGAAGAATCACTAAATGTCACTATATGTTGTTTAAACTCTTGGAAGCCCCCCAACTTCATGGAGGTGAAACACTTTAAAGGATTTAATATTAGCAGCTGATATACTACACTGATCTTTGCAGCACTTCGTCCTGTACAACACATTTAGGTGTAAGAAGCTTCTTTGTCCTCACCTTCACGGACTTCATCTTGCTTCCCAACATTCGCTCGATTTCATCCGAATAATCCTTCACCAGGTCGTTTCCGTCCACCTCCACGATCTTAACGATGGACTCGACATCCTTCAGTTTCTGAGAGGAAACAAACACAGATCGTAAACTGATGGATTTAACGATACCAGAACTCTTTATATAGTAATATAGTGGACAAACTAAAGGCCCGCGGGCCAAATCCGGCCCCTCGCAGATTCTGATCTGGCCCACACATCAATTTAGGTTCACAAAACATTTTGGCCCACCTACTTTTTGCCACTTTTGCCGATGTTTTGGTCACTTTTTCCTACGTTTTGGTCACTTTTGCAATTTCTTTTGACGTTTTTGTCACTTTGGCCAAAATATTGGTCATTTTTTCCGATGTTTTTGTCACTTTTGTTTGTTTTCTTTGGGCGCTTCTTTTCTATGATGGCCAAGGAACTTTCTCCTGACTTCTTTAGGACTTTATGTCGACCAAACTGTAAGTCAGAAGACTATATGACACAAAGCCTATCACTAAACTAAACATGTCTGGCCCTTGGTGTGATTCTAATTTCCCAGTGTGGCCCTTGGTGAAGTTGAGTTTGACCCCCTGATATAGTGGATCCCAGGAAGAGTAGCTCAGTTAAGGTGTAACGTATATCTTCTTCCCCAGAACACCAGTATATTATATAGTATAATATTGGATAGAACAACACAGTGTAATTCTGCTAAATAAAACATCCCATTCGATATTAGTTTGACTTGTTTTCATTTTAAGCAAATTGTCAAATTGTCATATTTCAGGGGGGGCTGGTGCCACCCCGTGCTCCCCTTCTAGCCCCCCCCCCAATCAGATGTCATTTGTCTCTCTGGTGTTTCTATAGTTGTATAATACACTTCAGGAACTGCTGTTATTCTGTTTGTGTTGTTTAACAAATCTTCTAAATAATGAAACTAATTCTCATAAACGGGTTTGTGCGATATCATACGACAACTTATGCACACCAATTTGTAATGATATCCTACGAAATTAGGCGGCCGCCGGCTGGTCACATGACGCTGGCTACAGAGCTCTGTGAACTGTCACTCGTATGCTAGTTGAGTTAAGCCTGACGTCGTCATACTCAGATAGAATCTGAGTCTGATGCTGCTCCGTTGAGCTGGGATTATGGGGCGTGTTTCAACCGAACCAGGAAAGAACGTTCCTCTGCACGCAGTTGGATAGACTACAACCAATCAGAGCAACGGATAGACCTACAACCAATCAGAGCAACGGAGACAGACGTCACAGAAGCTGCAAGTCAAAGTCAGGCTTCGACAGAGCAAAGGTAGAGGCGGCAGTTTCAGTTACTGTTGATCAATCAACCCTGACAATTTGATTGGTCAGAACAGCTCTGGCTCGAGCATAGTTGCTCCACAACAGATCAAGTCCAGACCGAACTTCCCGACCTCAAATGCTGTGGGCGGGGCTGAGTTCGGCTGCCGTACAGTGCCTCACTTTTATATGTACGAATGGTTAATGGGAATGAGATGATTTGCAAACAAGTTATATTATCTCTTGTTTAAAGCATACATTCAGTTATTCTGTAAATCTTTTCTGGCTTCAGTCGGGGATCTTAATTTGATCGGCTTTATTTCCAGACAGTAATTGAAAAAGGTGAAAAGGTAAAAGTGATCCAACCCTGTCGGCAGATTGGTTTGTTTTTATTAAATCATTCGGATTGAGAGACTCGCTCTCAGATTAAATCAGCTGCTGCGACGTGGAGATGAGTGTTTTTGTTTTCACAGCGAGGCGCTTTGAGGTAATCAGGTCACTTTCTCTGGATCAAGAAGCTGGAGGTGGATCAGCTGGCCGAGAACGAGGAGGGCTAGTCTGGTTATTTACACTCTAAATCAATCCATTAAGTAACTCGCTAAGTCCAATTAGTCCAAAGCAACACACTCACTGACACAAAACCAACATTTGGTTTTACCTGAGTGGATCTTCTGTCTCTGAACCGCATCCATCAACACCAGGAACTTTGGGTGTGACTTTGAAGGAATTCAGTTCATCCCAAAATAATATAAATTGTGCTGTAGTACTTGTACTCAACTCTCTATGCTCCCAGAAAGTTTTATTTTGCATGGTGTTAATGAGAGTGGAGCACCAAAAAAATTAAGTGACTAACATTTATTAATAAAGCACTTTTCACAGAGTCACAAAATGCTTTACAGGGGTATAACACAAAAAAACACGACATATTATGAGACACGATACACAATCAGTATTACACAATAATACTGAAAGTGCCGATCTTCTAGCCTGGCTGACACCAGAGCCTTCTCAGTTGTAACTGAGAGTGGCTCTGGGGAAGGTTCATTCACAGCCCATTTCCAAAGGGGCGTCACCAACGGACGCCGCTCAAATGCCTCTGGGCGCAATTGGATAGTCCTTCAACCAATCAGACCACTAGTGGCGCCAGGATTTTGATTGTAGGTGTGCCTCCAGAAAACTGGATGGGCCAATTACAATAAGCCCCAAAAATGTCTGCATACAGACAGCCAGACACTAACGTTAACGTTAGCCTAACTGTTAGCCTACTTGCCTTGCTGGTGTGAGGGGGGGTGGCTACGGGAGGACTTGATGGGGAGAGGGTGGCCGAGCAGGATGGTAACTCGTCACTTGTAACCGCGTTACTTAAAATAGTCCTCGGAGCGTTTCTTGCTGAATTTAAATGAAAACGAGCTGCTTTCATATTAGCTTATAGCTACGGTCTGTGTCTGTCTCATTGAGCTTGCTTGAAAAGCTTGCGCACAAACGTCCTTTATTTCATTGGATCACTTGCTGGTGACGATGCAGCCTGTGGGCGGGGCTTAAGAGTCCACACGTGGGGTAGAAGCCGCTGATTGGCTGAGAAGCTTTCACTCAAAGCTTTCCTTGGGCTGCTTACTGGATGAACTGCTAGAATGAAAATCACTCACTACTCACTATAGGCCTGGGTCAAAATGGGCGGGCCCAGGCCTACCCGGGCCCAATTGTAGCGCCGAGGGTGAATCACACCAACGAACCAGAAAGCTGCTCGCCGTCACTGCACTATCATCATCGTGTAAAGTACGCCTCAACAGTGTGATTGGTGCCTCGATTTGGAAAAATTGGAAATGGGCTCGAATGGGCTCTTGGCCAGACGGACTTGCAGAGCAAAATTTGCCAGAAGTTCGTCAGGGTTTTCCCAGGCTACCGATCTTCTGGAGCTTCTTCTGCACCGGGAGGTCAGTGGGTAGCGCTGATGGGCAGACTGCTTTGTATTCACCTAAACAGAACCTTATCCATAATCCAGACTGTATGATTAACTTCCTCTGGACAGACTTGCCCAGGACAGAGTAGTGTTCCTTAAACCTCTCGGGGTTCATCTCCTCCCCATCTCACACCGGTCAGATCTTCAGACAGGATGAGGTTTACACCAGCAGTGTTTGGGTCCAGAATTACAGGAGTGCAGAAGACCATCTCCTTCATCTTGTTCCAGATGTTGAAGCTCAGGTTGCCCAGGTGTTTGGCCTCGTCTATCAGATCATCCAGCAGGGGGGGCTGCCGGACTCTTTCCACTGCAGCCTTGTAGTTGATCAGGAATGAGACGTCTTCAGCTCTCAGCTGCTCCGTTGTGGCTCTGACTGAGCCTGAAAGAGCTGCTATCTCTCTGTTCTTCTCCTTCATCCTCTGACTCTTCTGCTCCTCTTCCTTCCATCGCGTATCCGTCCTGGCCTCCTCTTCTTCCATCTAAAAACTGGTGGAGCTTCTTAAACTGCTCCTTAATCTGTGTCTCTGTGTGTCAGGCCTGTCCCTTCATGAGATCTGCTGATCACATTTTACTTTAACTCGTTCCAAAACAGGTAACTTCTACTTTAAGATAAGATCCAAGAGAGAGCTTTAAGGGCTCAAGAGCTGTCTGAAGTTCCTTCCAGTGTTGTCGTGCAGCTTCATCGATAGGTCTGATTGCGTGGTTGGTGTGTTTTTCTGAATCTCTTCAGACGAAACACACCGGCTGCTGATGGTCCAGACAGAAGAGTTTGAGTTCCTCAGAGTGAAAACTGCAAAATGCCTCTGAAGCTCTCTGATCTCTCTGCTGTAAGAAACTCTCACACAGCTTCTTTAAAGCCAAGTTTGAAGGTGGTCGAAAGATCTTCTCTTACAAACGGGACACTGATTTGTTGCTCTGTCCAACAGTTCCACCAACAGTCGTTACAGAAGCTGTAGCTACATGCCATTTTGTCTCTGATGGAAGTAGAAAACACAGCAGACAGACTCAGCCACTCCCTCTTCTCTGAAAGTACAGTTTGAGTCTTTGTTTTTGTAAATCTCTCATTCAGTTTGTGGAGTCAGCAACTAGTTGAAGTGGTAGTAATCCAGTATTCCCTCCCGTAGCTGTCCTTTCTCTCTCAGTTTAGGTCTGAAGGTGAATCTCGTCGTCCATCTCTGTATGTATGTATGTATGTGTGTGTGTGTGTGTGTGTGTGCGTGTGTGTGTGTGTGTGTGTGTGTGTGTGTGTGTGTCCGTGTGTGTGTGTGTGTGTGTGTGTCCGTGTGTCATCTCAGAGAGGCAGAATAACAATCTGTTTCCCTGTTTGTCTCAGGGGAGTCAAAACAGGGCGGAGTAAAAAACAAATAAGGAATGCAGATGTTTGCGTTTGCAAGTATAGGGGAAAGTAAAACTGCCGGTAGCAACAGAAAATAAAACAAAAATCCCAAATTATTAGTCAATAAATAACCAAAATGAGTGTGATTGTGTGAATGCATGAGTACATTTGCATTTAAATATTGTTTAAAATTTGTAATCAGCTGTTATATTGATTTTTTCTCTTTCCTTCAATAATAAATCACTTGAATAAAAGATTAAAAAAAATTGTTCAATACACACACCAAATGTTTATATTTACTAATTTAATATATTATCTTACTGTGTGGAAGTGAATGGGGTCATTATTTTATGTGTAAGTCAACATCATTACGAGGTGCACCTGAATGCAGCATGAGTTGTGGGAGAGTGGGAATTACTGGAATTGTTGGGTCTTTGTAAATTATAGAGTGTGGTCTAGACCTACTCAATCTGTAAAGTGTCTCGAGATAACTCTTATGATTTGATACTATCAATAAAATTTTATTGAAAATTGAATTGAGTTTACGAGTGGCACCTGAATGCACCATGAAGTCCCATTGGAGGCCACATGCTTTACCCTTTGTTGTTTGTTTCTGTAACTTTTTTTTTTCCATACTGTTGTTTCTCCGTCATCTCTGTGTGTCTGGATAAGTGCAGCTGCAAGGCTGCGTTACTTTGTGTCTTTAGCTGCATGCCGGTAAACCACACTGTGTCCTACACTTTTATTTTAAGGACCCCCCTTGAAAACGAGATGCTACATCTCAAGGGGTTATTCCTAATAAAGAATTTCCAAATGTGTCAGTCCATGTTCAGCTAGTACACACTGGCCCTCATTTATCAACCTAATGTAGATGTAATGTAGATATGAGCGCAGAAATCATCTTACGACAGGCTTCACGTGTGATTCATGA
This sequence comes from Perca fluviatilis, assembly GCF_010015445.1. Taxonomy (NCBI): domain Eukaryota; kingdom Metazoa; phylum Chordata; class Actinopteri; order Perciformes; family Percidae; genus Perca; species Perca fluviatilis. The sequence continues at coordinate 4,839,341 of NC_053119.1, read as the reverse complement.
AACGTTCGTATCACACCAATCAGAGCGTAAGAATGGTCGTACACTGATAAATGCAGCGGCTGGAAACGATCGTCATTTAAATATCACGCCCCAATATATTCTCGGTTTTGAGGCCTCGCCCCTGCAATTTAAGACATGGCGAGACGTAATCCGGCTGAGAAGCGGCACTTTTCAGAGGTGGAGATTGAAACCCTGATATCTCAGGTTCATTAGCACCAACGTGTGTACTATTTGGCAGCCTGAAAACTGTTATTAAAGGCTGTAGAAAGAATGGGGAATGGAAAGAGATCACTGATGCGGTCAACAGTGTTGCCGTAGTAAATCAGACTCCAGCTGAAGTCTATTTAATTTATACATCCTTGACATATGTATTCTATTGTCCTAATAGTAATATACAGGCTTATATTGCAATCTCTTTGGCCTACATGGTGTACTATCTATATTTAAATAAACACAGTAGCTGAGTTTATGCAGTGTCTTTTATTTTACTCGTGTTTTTTTCATGAGTCAGAGCCAGGCAACAGCTGAGGGAGAATCACGTGGCCTCCGCCCCTCCTCCCCCCATGCTGGACCACCACCTCGACCCCGTCTCCTGACAGCAGAGGGGCTGGAAAAACAAGCCGAAATAAATCGGTCAATGGCAGAAATAAGTCGCCCACTTGTGACCATTAAACGAGAAACGGAAAACCTGAAGAATAAATAAAAATGTTGTGCATCGTCATGCTTCCTGTATTGAGTATCATTGCCAAACATAACCACTATACCTTTTAAAAGCGAGGAATAATATCCTGTCTCATTCGTGCTGGACACTGCTCTGCTACGTCCTGCTACGCCCTGCTATGACATAAACTACTACAAGTACTACTTCTAGTCACTGATCCATTATCTTTATTGTGACTGCCACTGTTCATCACACCCCCACCCGGCACCGTCAGACACCTTCTACCAAGAGCCTGGGTCTGTCCCAGGTTTCTCCCTAAAAGGGAGTTTTTCCTCAACACTGTTGCACTAAACGCTCGCTCTTGGGGGGAATAACTGGAATTGTTGGGTCTTTGTAAATTATAGAGTGTGGTCTAGACCTACTCTATCTGTAAAGTGTCTTGAGAAAACTCTTGTTATGAATTGATACTATAAATAAATTGAATTGAAAATTGTAGGGCTGCTCCCTCTTAGTCGATTAGTCGACTAATCGGTCGTTTTGGTCTTAGTCAACTAAGATCTCTTTAGTCCATTAGTCATGTTTTATGCTGTTTTCATGCTGAATGACTCATTTCCAAGAAACGTACGAGCACATCTCTGGTAAACATAAGAATTAAGGGTTGACATTTTTACCTAATACATATCACTGTGAAACCTACTTTGATTACTTTCATTAAGGCAGTTATTTGTTGTATTACACTTTTCTGAAATGTTGTGTTTAAATATGCAAAGGAGGCGTTATCTTATTCAATATATGCATCCTTTTGCATGACTCTTTACGGAGAAACTCAGATTTAAAGATCTGTCGATTAAATCAACTAATCGATTAGTCGATACAGTTGAATGACTGTTAGTCGACTAAGAATTTCTTCAATCGAACACAGCCCTAGAAAATTGCTCTCTAGGCATCGGCTCATCTGGCTCCATCTCTAAATTTATGTTTTCCTGTGCGATGTTGTGCAGAACCCCACAGGCTAAAACAACATTGCAGACCTTTTCTGTCGTGTATAGTAGCCCCCCCCCCCACCCCGATGATGCAAGACAGAGCCATCTGCCCTTAATCAATCCGATGGAGCGCTCCACCGTGACCCGTGTGCGTACATGTGCACTGTTGTACCGGCTCATGGAGGTCTTCTAAAAGAGCCAGATCTGCCATTGCTGATAAGTGATCAACTGATGACTTCTCCTTCTCCTGTTAAACTGATTATATGCCGCACCGCAAGTCCACACTGACTCGAAAACTTGCGCACACGAGTTCAGACCAGACATGAGATTTTTATCGCAGCCTATGCTCACGTTCTAATTGATAAATGCCGAGCTTTGCGTAGGAATCGGCGTGCGCCCGTCCTACGCCTGTTTTAGGTCGTACGCACGTTTCATAAATGAGGGCCAGTGTATCCATGAAAAACAGCAACATGGAAGCAGAAAGGGTTTCTGCTGGGTGGTTCGTTCTCACGACAGGGAGGTGGTTGTGTGTTTCTAAAAGCAGACAGACTGCCTGTGATGAATCTAAATCTGACAGATAAATGGATGAATGTCTAAAATCAGAACAGGGCACAAATCCTGACGCCGGTAAAGAGGGCTTGGTCCTCAATCTGGGCATTACCATGATCCCTGTGCGCGTGTGTGTGTGTGTTTGTGTGTGTGTGTGTGTGTGTGTTTGTGTGTGTGTGTGTGTTCCCTGGTAAACACATAGACTGACACAGACAGACGCTCTGCTGTTATTGCTCTATAAAACGAGTCAACATGTCTTCCTAAAGTTAAAAGAGACCCAGACTGGGTGTTGAAAGGTTGTGAAAAAAGGAGCAGTGAAGTGGGATCAGCTGCTGGGTCCAGAAGTATTTTTCCCCACTGTGAATTTATATTTTTCTTTTACAGACTTCCTCCAGGTTTCGCTACATAGAAACACAGAAGTCTCCCAGAAAATGTATTCGTCCTTTTGATGTTACTATGTTCAAAATGGGCCTGTTTGAAACAGTGGTATATATATGTAGCCTTCTTCAGAACCACTGTACCCCCAAATTAACTTACAGAGACCCTTAATCACTTACTATGCAACTCAACCCTATACTACTGACTTACTGTGTACTTCTACTTCAGAGGACAACACTGAAATACTACATTTGCCTGTAAGAGAAATGTTAATAGTTTACATAGCAGATTCAGATTTGACTCACAAAATAAGAGTCATCACAATAGCCTCATGGACTAATGTCGGTAGTTACTGAGAACTCATTTTCCGTAAGTTTGTAAAGAATAGTCCAATTACTACAATACCCATCAGCCTCTGCTGCGGATGCTATGGAGAAGAAAGTCTGATTTCAGAACAAATGTGTCCAGAATTTCCCCAGAATGCTAAAGTAAATTCATGTAAAGTGAAGCTTTGGGATTCGGTATATGTTGCTCAAATGCACCTTGGGAGTTGTAGTTGTAGTTGTTTGTATTGTCAGATCACAATCCACCTGTTGGTTTTTATTGGCCGCCGGGCTGTGGTAGGCGTGGCTTATCTGCGTCACGGAGCTGAAAAAGCGGAAGTGAAACGGCCTGGAGAGGACACAGCTCAGTGAGAGACTGCTGGAGAGAACTGGCTTTTTCTGACTTGGTGTGACGTTTTCCCCCCACAAAGTTTTTGTTAAAAGGTCCAATGTGTGAGAATTTCTCCCATCTAACGTTGAGATGATATATCGCAATCAACTCTCTCACGCCGCGCAGTCCAAAGCACGTATTACAGCTACGGTAGCCTTCACGATTCAAAAAGCCGGTCTCTTGCTCTTTTCAGTACAATTCTTTTTCCGGGAAGCCGTTAGCAGCATTAGCAGCAGCTGTGAGTTTACACTGTGAGACAGCGACAATGCGAAAGGCGGAGCTTCATCTAAAAGTTATAAAGAGGTTTTACTTCAGGAATCAGTACTTAACTTCACAAATCTATTGGTTCTCAACTGGCATTCTGGGAAACGTAGGAAACCACTCACTGAAACTAAAATGATACTTTATGCGTCTACACAGCCGTGAATGACCGCATGGGAACCATTCTCAGGTACTGCATTAATAAACGCAAACAGAACCACTCTCCGTGACTTTATTTACCTTCTGCAGCAGCTGAGAGCCGGAGTATTTGGTGGTGAAGTCTCGAAGCTGAACGGAGAACTCAGACGCCCACTGCTGCACCCTGAAACAGACGAGGCGTCAACAGTTACATACAACATCAAGGTTCAAAACTACAGGATACCAGAGTACAGCATCCTAATTATCTGTAGTGGTGGTCGACACAACACTGTAGACCCAACAGTGGACGACGACACCACGAAGAGACTCTGGCATGTGTGATTGCAAGACATCTAAAATAAAGACAATGACATCTTCTGTAACTAGGGCTGGGTTATAATAATCGATTCAGTAATTAAAATCGATCTTTGCATGATCTGAAATTGATTAATAAAATCCCTAAAGCAATCTTTTAATATATAAGATAAGATTTACAGCTTTACAAAGACAACACAAAATACAGAAAATAAGCATCTCTCAAAACATGCTTTCATATACTGTACATTAGACAGATACCTACAGTATATAGTAAGCACATTAACCTTTCATTGGCATTTTTTAATAGAACAACCTTGTCGGCTGCATTCTCCACAGCCCTTACACAATGAGATATTGCACAACTAACATAATGCGTGCCCTGACAGTAGCTAGGTAAGGACTACTAGCCAGTCAGAAGCAGAGTATGAGGGCGTGCCCTGACAGTAGCTAGGTAAGGACTACTAGCCAGTCAGAAGCAGAGGATGAGGGCGTGCCCTGACAGTAGCTAGGTAAGGACTACTAGCCAGTCAGAAGCAGAGTATGAGGTAGAATGACTACTAGCCGTCAGAAGCCGAGTATGAGGTGTGCCCTGACAGTACCTAGGTAAGGACTACTAGCCAGTCAGAAGCAGAGTATGAGGGCGTGCCATGCTAGCAGCTAGCAAGCATTATAACGTGTGTTACAAAGTGACAAGCATTTGTCTCTGAAGTAAAGGCTGGACTACAATAGAGCTGTTTGGGCTCGGCTGGGAAATATATCAATATTATATTGATATCGTGACATGAGACTAGATATAGTCTTAGATTTTGGAAATCGTAATATCGTAAATAGCTCTTCTATTATTTTTACCTTTACCCACTTAGTCATATCTACATTACTGAAGATTATTTATCTTAAATGTCATTGTGAAGATATTTTGTTAAAGCACCAACTGTCAACCCTATAATATCGCCACAATATCAACATCGAGGTATTAGGACAAGAATATCGCGATACCTGATTTTCTCCATATCGCCCAGCCCTGGTTGCAAGGCAGTAAAGTATTGATAAACCAAATCTAACGTTAGGAACCGCAAACATCACCGCCGGTCGGACTGACTGCTAGTTTGGGTGGGGTCATTTTCTTTAGCTTGTGGCCCAGCAGGTGAACTAGCCCTCCAAGCATAGGCGCGATACCGTGGGTGCTCCGGGGCTCGAGCACCCACGTGTGCCAGACTGCCAGTAGGCTACATTCATTTAAAATTAAACATTGCAATTGGTGCCAAGTGGAGCGTCTGTCATAGTGTGATTGGTTATGTCGCTGTCAGTCCCCGGCTCCATATCCTGTCCACCAATCACAGCGTCTCTCGAATTAAAAAGCCTCTTTAGTGCCCCCCCCCCCCCACACACACACACTATACAGTGGCGCTGTCCGGTTGAAAGATAGCCTTGTGTTTTCCAATGTGGTGCTTTGTGTTTCGGCCGTGTGTTGCCTTGGCGACCCTCTGCAGCATTGGGTGACGGCAGAAAAAGGCCGTCAAATATGACGGTGATGAAAAGAGATTTAGATAATCTGTTCTTCATCTGGGTCACAGCAGAGACCTGCAGGTGTCTGCTCAGCACACACACACACACACAGACAGACACACACACACACAGACACACACACACACACACACAGACACACACACAGACACACACAACACACACACACACACACACAGAGAGACACTCACAGAGACACAAACACACTCACAGAGACACACTCACAGAGAGACAGAGAGACACACACAGAGACACACTCACACACACACACACACACACACACACACTCACAGAGAGACAGAGAGACACACACACACACAGACACACACACACACACACAGAGAGACACACACACTCACTCACAGAGACACACACACTCACTCACAGAGACACACACACACACACACACACACAGAGACACACTCACAGAGACACAAACACACTCACAGAGACACACACACACACACACACACACACACACACACAGAACACACTCACAGAGAGACAGAGAGACACACACAGAGACACACTCCACACACACACACACACACACAGACACACTCACAGAGAGACAGAGAGACACACACACACAGACACACACACACACACACAGAGACACACTCACAGAGACACACACACTCACTCACAGAGACACACACACACACACACACACACACACACACATACAAAAACACACACACACAGACTCACACACACACAAACAGACACACACACAAACAGACACACACACAAACAGACACACACACACAATGACAGACGAAACTCTGCTGTACTTTTGTACAGTTTGGTTCTCAATGTGGAGCAGCTATTGTTTAATGTGCTGTTGATTCAAGAATTTAGCAGCAGTGGAGAAAGAAATGAACAACATTTTACTGGTCTGGTGTGATGTTAAAGTACAGGTTTTAAGCTCAGCACGCTGTAAGGGATTCAGTCTGAGTAGTGTTAATTTTGTCACCTATTTTTATTTTAATTTAGTCTTGGTCTTGTGCCAAATGTCCTTGTTAGTTTCAGTCATATTTAGTCACTCTTTTTTTGTTAGTCAGGTTTTCGTCGAGTAAAAGTCTCGTTATTTTAGTCTAGTTTTAGTCAAAAGAGAACTCAATATATCTCAGTCAAATTTTAGTCAAAACATTTTAGTCTTTTTTTTTTTTTAATAACAAATTATTTCTGAGATTTTTCTGATAACCATTTCAGTCAAATAGTTATATAAAAATAAATTATATAATGTTATATAAATATCGAGCCTCTTCCTTATTTCACCAGTAAATTCCTGTTAAACGACAAAAACAACCACTGAATAGGAAAATGGTATTTTACAATAACATTGAACGCAGCACGGGGCTGGTGAGGCGAGTTTGAAGTGAACGCAACATCTGTGATGTTTTTCAGACAACGGCAGCTACATTCTCAGACAGGGTTGCTGCAAGCATATCACTCCGCCCAAGTACTATATTCTTCCACCTGAGAATATAGTTCCCGGTTTGTTTACGGTTAGAAGATGGCTGTGTGTCATGTTACGTTGTTTTTTGTACACGCTGTGACTATACAAATCACAACATGTAAATAGGAACATGTTGGAGTTATTTTGTCACTTATTCGGAGCAGTAGGATTACTGGAACCAGTTACCTGCCTGTTCTGTGATTGGCTGATGCCGATGGAGCCGTCAGACAGCATTACAGCACACACTGAGATGAGAAGGGTATGTATGGACTTGTCTAACTCTGGGGGTTACGGTGAATAAGCTAAAGTCCCAATAAGTCGGGGTGTTCCTTTAAGCCTTCCCCCCAATGTTTCTTTCCTAAACCCAACCGTTTGTTTTCCTAAGCGTGTGACGTTGTCGCGATAGTACGGCACGTTCTCTCGATAAGACGCCAGGGGGGAGGAAGGTGGCGTGTATGTTTACGCAAAGTCACGATGCCATGTTGCGGCAAAGACTTTTCCAGCAGCAACCTTTTGCAATTATGTGCATTCAAACTATCGCGCGCGTGTACCACCGGGGATACATTGGTACCGATCGGAGGATATGCAGGAAACTTTATTACAGACGGAATACTCCACACACTGCGCGAGCTTCGCCCGCTACGGAGACCGCTAGCCGTGGAAGGGGACATCGAAAGCGGTGCGAGAGAAAGCGGATAACGCGGAACGAGTGCAGGAGTTCGAGCTAGGTGGAAAGCTAACGCTAGCCTGCTTGCAAATGTCCGCTCATTAGACAACAGACTGGACTACATCCAACTTCAACGACACTCCCAACGCGAGTTCAGCGACTGCTGTGTTTTTGTTGCTGTGGAAACATGGCTGAACAACAGTGTACCGGACTATCCAGCTACCAGGCCTGTGTCAATAATGTGTGTAGCTGTATGTCTCGTATGTCGTTTTTATATATTTTAAATGTGTAAACTCCACTTGAGCCACGGTGAAACGTTGTTTGGTGTATATGGTTGAAATGGCGATGAAACCCTCTTGACTTGACTTGACTGCCCTCTGTAACCGGTAGGCGTGGCTTGGGAGTTGCCTCGTAGGGAAGCAAAGCAAGTGCATTCTGGGAGTTGTTGTCTTTCATCCACATGAGCCAAAAACACATTTTCTGGCTTTTCTCAGTCTAGAAGGCACCAATTCTTTTCTTCATTTCTACTTCATAAATGACCCAATTTAAATACATATTCATCTTTACAGCGGTGAAATATCCCTTTAACAAAAGAGCACATCCCACACAAAAAGACACGATGTGACGTGTGGTGCAGCACTCTGACCCACTCCACACTGAACACTTCAATAATCGGTTCATTTCACTCATGCAGATATTTTTATCGGTTATGAGTTCTGGACTTTAGATAGAAATCAACTTGCATCACGCTAATAATTTGATTACAACTAAGGGTCCCTAATGACTCTCAGCTCCTGAACCTGCAGTGTCTTTTCCATCTGTCACTAATTTCAGCTAAAAATGACCCCCAAAAAAAATCCTCCAACAAGATCACCTCTAAAATCTAATCAGCTGATCCTCGGCGCTGAGGCCGATCTGGCCGACAGATTGAAGCCAAATCTGCTGAATGTAACCTGGACACAAAGACAGACAGAACTGGGGACATCGTCATTATTTTTGGAAGTTGCAACCGAAAGGAAGAAGGTCAAACATTACGTCGCTGCAGTGACGTAATACAGAAACACACAAGCGCCACCTGAAACTCCAAATCTGTGTCAGAAATGACAAACAGAAGCCCAGAAAGTCACAAACAGCATTTTGAGAAACAGGCTCATGAAGCATCATTTGAATTTGATTATTAAAGTCGTTACCAAGGCAACTTTGTCGTCGTAAAATTGTCTTTTTGGATTTTTTTCTTTCCATTGGACATGAAACAAGTCTTAAATGTGCTCTAAGTGATGTCACACGTTTTTTAGGCTACAACATTTTTCACACATACAGCAAACATCTCCTCACTATCTGCTAGCTGCCTGTCCCCTGAACACACTGTAAAAAACATCTCCTCACTATCTGCTAGCTGTCTGTCCACTGAACACACTGTAAAAAACATCTCCTCACTATCTGCTAGCTGTCTGTCTCCTGAACACACTGTAAAACTCTCCTCACTATCTCTAGTGTTGTCACTAACAAAATTCACTATCTCTCTTGACTAACACACTGTAAAATCTCACTATTCTAGTTTTACTACATAATATCTTATTGTTAAACAGTAAAAAATTCCTCACTATTCAGCTTGTTAACAACTGTAAAAACATCTCCCACTATCTCTACTTTGTACTAACACTGTAAAAATTCCCCACTATCCTAGCTGTTGTCACCATGTAAAAACATCTCCTCACTATCTGCCTGTCTAAACACTTAAAAACATCTCCTCACTATCTGCTGTCTGTCCCCTGAACACACTGTAAAAAACATCTCCTCACTATCTGCTAGCTGTCTGTCCCCTGAACACACTGTAAAAAACATCTCCTCACTATCTGCTAGCTGTCTGTCCCCTGAACACACTGTAAAATTTTACACCGTGTTATTGGCTGGAAGACTGTTTGTTATGTTTGGTGGTGCAGGTTGGCACACATTTTCTTTTTGTTGGCGTTTGTGGAGCCTGGGCTGTCTACAGAGACCGTGTTTTTTTTTTTTACAGTGTGTTCAGGGGACAGGCAGCTAGCAGATAGTGAGGAGATGTTTTTTACAGTGTGTTCAGGGGACAGACAGCTAACAGATAGTGAGGAGATGTTTGCTGTATGTGACAAAAAATGTTGTAGCCTAAAAAACGCGTCACATCACTTAGAGCACCTTTAACTACAGAATGGCACTCAGAGAGCGCAGACCTCCACCAAGGCCAATGGTGCATTCACGTGCTCCTCGGATGGTTCTAGTTGCAAAGTTGTTCTTGCGCCTTTGGTTCATGAGCTTTAAGTTGTAACAACGGACGATCATTATATTGGTCAGAGAGTTTAAATAACGTCAATCTCTATGAACGGAGACCGATCTGTAGGCAACGGGACACGATTTTGGAATCGGAAGCATTTTGGTTTCTGTTTGTAGTCCTTTTTGTAGTCAGAGTAGTATCGTTTTTATAAGATATTCTTTTGTTTGTTTTTTAGCTTCAGCTGACACGAAACAAGTCTTAGCTAGAATGGCACTCGGAGGGCGCAAACTTTTGACGAGGCCAATGGTGCATTTACTTGCTCTTTGGATGGTCTCATTTCCCAAGTCGGGAAGTCGGTCTTCCGACTTCGGTGTGTGTTCATGAGCTTTAAAGCTTTAGTAAGTAACTTTTCCTTTGTACTGCACATTGCTGCAGCTCCTCTTTGTGTGTTGAACTCTCTGTTTTAGCTACAGAGTGAGACGTCTCACTTCTGTAACATCTTTGTTGGCAGGCGCACATGCTCAGTAGCTAGGTAAGGACTACATGCTCAGTAGCTAGGTAAGACTACATGCTCAGTAGCTAGGTAAGGACTACATGCTCAGTAGCTAGGTAAGGACTACATGCTCAGTAGCTAGGTAAGGACTACATGCTCAGTAGCTAGGTAAGACTACATGCTCAGTAGCTAGAGGACTACATGCTCAGTAGCTAGGTAAGACTACATGCTCAGTAGCTAGGTAAGGACTACATGCTCAGTAGCTAGGTAAGGACTACATGCTCAGTAGCTAGGTAAGACTACATGCTCAGTAGCTAGGTAAGACTACATGCTCAGTAGCTAGGTAAGGACTACATGCTCAGTAGCTAGGTAAGACTACATGCTCAGTAGCTAGGTAAGGACTACATGCTCAGTAGCTAGGTAAGACTACATGCTCAGTAGCTAGGTAAGACTACATGCTCAGTAACTAGGTAAGACTACATGCTCAGTAGCTAGGTAAGGACTACATGCTCAGTAGCTAGGTAAGACTACATGCTCAGTAGCTAGGTAAGACTACATGATCAGTAGCTAGGTAAGGTCTACATGCTCAGTAGCTAGGTAAGGACTACATGCTCAGTAGCTAGGTAAGGACTACATGCTCAGTAACTAGGTAAGGACTACATGCTCAGTAGCTAGGTAAGGACTACATGCTCAGTAGCTAGGTAAGACTACATGCTCAGTAGCTAGGTAAGGACTACATGCTCAGTAACTAGGTAAGGACTACATGCTCAGTAGCTAGGTAAGACTACATGCTCAGTAGCTAGGTAAGGACTACATGCTCAGTAGCTAGGTAAGACTACATGCTCAGTAGCTAGGTAAGACTACATGCTCAGTAGCTAGGTAAGGACTACATGCTCAGTAGCTAGGTAAGGACTACATGCTCAGTAGCTAGGTAAGACTACATGCTCAGTAGCTAGGTAAGACTACATGCTCAGTAGCTAGGTAAGGACTACATGCTCAGTAGCTAGGTAAGGACTACATGAGCTAGCTAGCTGTTTAAACAACTTCAGTCAGTACAAGGCAGGATTAGCTGGGAGACTTCTTCTAAACGAGTGCGAACTACCAACTTTGTGTGGAATACCTGCAGAACAGGGACATGGAAGTAGTTATTTTGTAGATTAGGGTGAACTCGTGTGTGTTGTAGCAGTGGTTTGCCATTGAGAACGAGCTAGCATGCTAACGGTTAGCCCCCTAGTCCCCTCGTTTCAGCTAGTGACGTAGAAAGCTGTGCAGATTTTGACCAGCTCACCCGGAGACACATTCAGAAACCGTATCTCACTCAGAACACCATGGATGGATGGATTTTTTCCAAGTTTGTATGCGTGTGGAAGCACCACAAACACAAAATACCACCCCAATTCCCAGAAAAAGTGATTTTTTTCATAATATGGGCACTTTAAACAACACGCTGATAGCTGTTTCCAGTGTTTTCGTGACGAGGAGCAAAGGAAACATTTCAGCTGAACCATGAAATATGATCAGTGGACAGAAACGGAGCAGAGCACATTTCAGTGAGTCCTGAGGGAAAACGTACTCCCTCAGGGACGTCCTGAAAACACAGTGCACTCTGGGAGCTTAATTCATCTGGAACAAGTCCAATCAGGACTGTTAGCCATAAGCTTTCAACAATCATCCACACAGATTGACACACTGTTCCCACTGGGAGCTGCCCAGTACAACTACCAGGGACGCATTAGTGTGACTGTTAACTAGAGATGTTCCGATAGTATCGGAAAAGACTCTGATGCCGCCTAAAAGACTGGTATCGGTAAGTACTGGAGTTTATACACCGATCTGATAGCACGTAATTTAGCACCGAAGATAATTGAATTACTAAAGTAGTTTATTTGTTCTTTTTTTCCGTTATAACTGACTGTCAAACTGGATATTAAAGAAAGTTCTGGGGCATTCATTGTTTGTTTGTTCTTATACCATGGTCTGGGTGAATACTCGATTCTGATTGGCTGCAGGGTGTCCATTAAAAAGTGATGTAGGACACCTAGTAAAGGAGTTCGGTGAAACTGACTTTTTACTGTTCTAAATGAATGCGCTACATTAAATCAATAAGGAAATGTGGATTTATTATTTCCAACTCGTCCTCTGAACACCACAGGATGGCGCTAAAACACACAGGCTGCAAGAAGTAAGTTCTACCATAGACATAATATATATTATATATACTATATTATGTCTATAAGATCTACTGGCCCTCTGGACTGACTCAGTTTCACAGAGAATAACGTTATCTCACATATCTCAGCTCGCTGCTTCAGGCTGCGCCGCTGCAGCCGACAGCAACGCTACACATCTCGGATCAAATTCTTCGTAAAATTCGTTATATTGTTTTGGGGACAATGACATGGCTGATAGCTAGCTTGTCTTGTTGTTCAACATACTGTCAAATTATATTTACTGATTGCCAACTGTACACAATGTTATTGACTTTGGATCTTGCTAGCATAGCGTTAGCTTTCTGGCTCGTAGCTAAACTGAAGGGTTCTATCAGCTGAGCGGACTATATGAATATCTCCGGTTGCTAAGGGCGGCAAGTCGTATCTAAGGTTCTTCCTAATTCCTGGTGGAGAGAACAACGTTTGCATTGCATAAGAACCTGATGGATGGGAATGATTGTTCCAGGTATTAGTCAAACCGTCAGGCGTAACCAGGGAAACGGAGTTATTGTTTGGATAAACTTTAGATTTCGATTGTAAAACTAATTAAAATATGAACTAATGTTTGAAAAATATGTTATTTGGCCAATGACCGTGGTATAAGCGGGTTAATGCCCGACGAGGTGTCCATTGTCAGGTAGTAATGGCCCTCGCCGTCGTCCATTAATACCTGACAATGGACACCTCGTCGGGCATTAACCCTTACATGTTTCACAAAGAGTTTAACCTGAGCCAGACAGACAACAGAGATAGAAATCATATCACATCCATACAGGGATAGTAGTATACAGCTGTTATACATCATATCACATCCATACAGGGATAGTAGTATACAGCTGTTATATATCATATCACATCCATACAGGGATAGTAGTATACAGCTGTTATACATCATATCACATCCATACAGAGATAGTAGTATACAGCTGTTATACATCATATCACATCCATACAGGGATAGTAGTATACAGCTGTTATACATCATTATCACATCCATACAGAGATAGTAGTATACAGCTGTTATACATCATATCACATCCATACAGAGATAGTAGTATACAGCTGTTATACATCATATCACATCCATACAGAGATAGTAGTATACAGCTGTTATACATCATATCACATCCATACAGGGATAGTAGTATACAGCTGTTATACATCATATCACATCCATACAGAGATAGTAGTATACAGCTGTTATACATCATATCACATCCATACAGGGATAGTAGTATACAGCTGTTATACATCATATCACATCCATACAGGGATAGTAGTATACAGCTGTTAAAACATGATAAAATATATGACACACTGGTATCGGATCAGTACTCGGTAGGAGTGTGCAAAAAAATCGAAAGCGATTCAAGCTCTATAGATTCAAAATCAATTAATATTTTTAATTATTTTTTAATTGTATGTCTACTGCAATCACATGGGAAAAGTAACTACATTTACATACTGTGAATCGTTTGTTTTTTTTAAATCGAGAATCGATTTTGAATTGAATCTTGAGCCAAAAGTCAATATCGAATCGTGACATTTTCTGAATTGTGCACCGCTAGTACTCGGTATCGGCCAATAGGCAAGTAGAAGCACTACTCTACTGTTAGTCTACTGTTAGTCACAGCATTCTGGGATGGGAGGAAAACATGATCCGGTTTATTGGCATTTCTTTAGACCAGGGGTCACCAACCTTTTCTAAACTGAGAGCTACTTCATGGGTATTGAGTCATACGAAGGGCTACCAGTTTGATCTCCTGAAATAACAAATGTGCTCAGTTTGCCTTTAGTTATATATGATTATTAATGATTAATGATGCTCATCTATGTGAAGACACTGATCATGTTAATGATTTCTCACAATAATTATCAACAATGACTTAACAAGGTGGGAAACAGATAATATCAATATTAAATTTTCATTTTTAGAACAGGCCTGAGGGCTGCTCATGTGGTCCTTGGGAGCTACCTGGGGCCCGCGGGCACCGTGTTGGTGACCCCTGCTTTAGACCAATCACAATCCTCTTGGGTGGCGCTAAGCGCCGGAGAAAAGCAACGGTGCCGCTGCAAAATAGTCTCAGGAAGGAACTCGTTTTGGTGGAACGTGTACGTTCAGAAGTAGTTTTAGTCGTGCAACAGAAAACTCAGATAGGACAGATAGTCTAGCTAGCTGTCTGGATTTACCCTGCAGAGATCTGAGGAGCAGTTAACCATAGTCCTCACAAATCAGCCGGAGGTTAGAACGCCAACACAAAGGAAGGCCAAGGCAACGGACATCCGGCCTCAATGAGTTTAAATCCGGCAGATTTTTTGAGCGGCGACGGAGCAATCCCAGAAGTGGAACGTCGAGGATATAGACTACTCTACTGTTAACAAAACCAGACCACAGAGAAGCAAATGTTTGGAGCCACCTTCTATTTTTCATGTACGTGTGTTATGGACCATCTGCTGCATGAAGAAATAGGGTAATAACAATGATAATAATCTTTAAATGATCTGCATGAGCTGTTTATTAAATGATTTATTGGATCAATTTTGAGGCTGGGATCAACTTACTGATTCTCCCTCATTAAAACCGATGTTTGAGTGATCTGATATCGATTAATAAAATCCCCAAATCAAACTTTTAATGCCTTTCGACCATAGAAAAGTACTCCAAAGATTATTTTTGGGGGGCTTTTCCCTTTATTATATAGTGACAGTGGATAGACAGGAAAGGGGGAGAGAGATGGGGGACAAGGGCAGCAGGTCGGATTCGAACCCATGCCACTGCAAAGGACTCAGCCTACATGGGGCGCACGCTCTTACTGGGAGAGCTAGAGGACGCCCCATAGAAAAGTACTTTAAACTAACTTTTTGGGGGGATCAGTTCTTATTGTACTAAATATCTAAGGGTTGCTTCTTGCTTGTACGATTACCCGCATAAGTTTTCTGAGAATCTTCTTCTGTATCCGAGCAAAACTGGTATTGTAACTGAAATGTCCCAAACCTATTTGATATTGAATTGACAATGTATTCGAATCGGGACCTTGTGAATCGGAATCGATTCGAGAAATCAGTGGCGATACCCAGCCCTAATCAATTTAAAGAATAGAATTAGAATTACGTCAATGTGTTATTTAAATGTTTTTGGACATATATACAAAGTAAAAAAACAAAAGTGTTTTGGGGAAATATCAGAAATGCTCCTTTACTGTGTCAGCTGCTGTGTTTGACTGACAGCAGCTGGCAGGCTGAGCCCCGGCAGGGGAGCAAGAGACAACGTAAACAAACCGGTGCTGTAACGTTAATCTATATAAACAGAATCTGTTCATCTGGTTACCGTTTGCAGTCCATTTGTAGTCCAATGTAGTATCAGACCAATCAGGTTTGAACGGGCTTTGGTTAGGCTTTTGGTCAGATACAGTATTAGGGGACCACTAAGGTCTATATAAAAGAGACTTCAGATACAGTATTAGGGGACCACTAAGGTCTATATAAAAGAGACTTCAGATACAGTATTAGGGGACCACTAAGGTCTATATAAAAGAGACTTCAGATACAGTATTAGGGGACCACTAAGGTCTATATAAAAGAGACTTCAGATACAGTATTAGGGACCACTAAGGTCTATATAAAAGAGACTTCAGATACAGTATTAGGGGACCACTAAGGTCTATATAAAAGAGACTTCAGATACAGTATTAGGGGACCACTAAGGCCTTAACCTTAATAAAAACCCTTTCAACCTTAAAGTACTTCAGGGTGAAAAAGGAGGACGATGCTTGTTCAAGGGGTTGAACGTGATCATTACTACCCTGCAGCAGGTGGAAGACAAAGGGAGCTGAGATCCAGCTGAAGAAGGTTAGACCACTTACGTCTCCGGTGGGATCTTCATCTGAGCCTGAGCCGTAATCCACAGGCAGAAAAATCCCAGAATCCTCAGGAGCGCCCTCGTTCCCGGCGTCCCGCCTGCCATCCCGCTTTTTCCAACTCCCGACGCAAAGCTCCTCGCGGCTCAAACTCTTTAAAATACAGTTACACAGACGCGGATCGGCTCTGAAAGCTCGAGGGGATCATGAAGAGTTTGTAGGAAACGGCTTCCTCATGGTGGCTAAAGACAGAAGAAGAACGCGGCGGTCACGGTGGCGAGCTTCGGACCCTGAACTCTCTCCGTCATGTCTGGATAGACCCGTCCTGCTGCCCGCATCTTCTCGAACCACTTCCTCTTTTAGCTTCTCATCTTCTTTAAAAAAAAAAAAGCTTCCAGAGATATTCTGAATGACTTTAAAGTCGTCCAGGGACAAACCGACAAGAGATTTAAAATCAAATGTCGACGCACGAATAGGAAGAAGAAACTCTTGTGGTTAAAGGAAATGAGTCCACGTCAGAGACTCGGACATCGGGAAGCTTTCCTCTGCACCTGCTCCAGGTTCTTCCAGGTTGAAGCCAGGGCCGATTAGCGCGTTAATTTCTCCACTCCGCAGATATTTAGGAAGACATAAAGCCGGCAGTCTGCAGCAGATTCTGCAGCCGCTCGCCTCCACTGTCACCCAATTTGCAACGTAATCCACTTGGATTAAAAACTCCTCCTCCCAATGGAGAGAGAGAGCGAGAGAGAGAGAGCGAGAGAGAGGGAGAGAGAGAGTAAGGAGGGGAGGGATTGGAGCAGGGGATTGGACGAGGGCTCTGTTTTATCTAAGAGGATTACAGCGATTTCTGGTGACAGGCTCCCCCGCGACCAATCAGAGCGACCGAAAGAAAAGAAACCCCCAAAGAGAGAGACTGAGAGAGAGGGCGAGCGGCCAACAGTGACATGATGCCCCGACACACACACACACACACACACACACACACACACACACACACAGGTTTCAGCCTACAATCCGGACCAGATCGACCAGGAGGACCCTCTATTTAATCTGATAAAAACCTAATTAGAGGCAAAGCTGTTGACCAATCACAGCTCAGCACCATCCTCGCTCTTCATCCTCATGATCATGACCAGCAGCTGCTGCAGAGAAACAAAGGCGAAAAAGGCGAGAAACAAAGGGCAAAAAGGCGATTACTTGTTCCAATGACGACTCGCGTTTACACTTTCACCACGACTGACCACTAGCGGCCATGTGAATAGTGTGCGTCTTTCAAATTCCCCTCTGCACGCCATAGGATAGCGCTACAACCAACCAGAGCAACGCTAGTTGAGAGATTCAACTTTTGCCGTATATCCTTTTTTTAAGAAGGACTTCAGCGCCGTTCTTTGTTCTTTTCTCAAAGAAAAGGAGAATTCCGGTCAATTGTTACGTTAAAGTGATGGTTCGGAGTAATTCACCCTAGGGTCCTTTGCTACATGACCTCGAGCCAAACACCCCCCCAGAAGCTTTTTTCACCTGGGTCGAACATTGGGAGAGTTAGCGCTATCAGCTGGTTAGCTTAGTGCAGGCGCTAATGGATTAGTATCTCGTAAATGACCCCACTAATAATGCCCGAAATGATACCAAACGTCTACAGTAGTACAAATAGGTTATGCACTCATAAAACGATGGATTGGAAAGTTTGTAAGTACACCAGAAGTTTATGTAAATAACACTTGCCTGCTGGCTTCTGCTCTCTCTCTGCTGCTACGACAGTGGGACGAGTGCTTAGGGACCGTCTACAAATTACAACACCGAAAAGAGATGCAACAAAAATATTTATAAATTTGTTTTTTAAGTAAGTGCTGTAGTATAACTATCAGGAGACATGTTATAATTGAGGTAAGTTTGGAGACATTACCTTATTTAATCATTAAATTAATAAATATTTACACTATATAGATATATACAAATAATTAAAAGGGAGAAGAGCTTGGATGTTAAACAAGAGCTTATTCATTATTTTACCTACTGTTAAAAAAAAAAAGCAAATGCAGGTTAATCTCTCATACGGGCTACTCTTTTTGCACTTGCTCTGTTTACTTTAAGTTTTTATTTTTGTATTCCTCCTGAAAGTGACTTTATTTTGCTGTGGGATTGATCGCCTACATCTGGCTCCAGGTTGCACTACACGTTCATTTTGCAGTGCAGTGTTAAACTATTTTAATAAATAGAGATTTGAACCTTATTGAAATTTGTTTTGTGTAAATTGTTAATAATTGAGCAATGGGAAAATAATCTCTAATTGAAAAATGAATCATCAGATTAATCAAAACATTTATCGTTAGATTAATCGACTAATCGAAAAAATAATCGCTAGATTAATCGTTTAAACAATAATCGTTTGGGACAGCCCTAATCCCCTTGACACATTTTGTGATGCTTTTTTCAACATTTCTGACGGTTTTTTTTTTTATATTTTTGTCAATTTTTAAAACATTGTTAGTGCCTTGTTGTTTGACGTTTTTTTCCATGCCTCATTCTGCTGTTTTCGAGGCTTCCAAAGCCTTTAGTCGCTTTTTTTTCAATGTTTTTGGCGCTTTTGTCACTTTTATGTCATTTTAGTCAACATTCGTTGATGAATTATAATTGTGAAGAGCGCTGCGTTGAACCATCCGTGTTATTTTTGGGCCATTTTGTTGAAAGAAGCCCACATTTCTGATATACAGTACAGGCCAAAAGTTTGGACACACCTTCTCATTCAATGTGTTCCTTTATTTTCATGACTATTTACATTGTAGATTCTCACTGAAGGCATCAAAACTATGAATGAACACATATGGAATTATGTACTTAACAAAAAAGTGTGAAATAACTGAAAACATGTCTTATATTTTAGATTCCTCAAAGTAGCCACCCTTTGCTTTTTATTAATAAGGGAAAAAACTTCCACTAATTAACCCTGACAAAGCACACCTGTGAAGGTAAAACCATTTCAGGTGACTACCTCATGAAGTTCATTGAGAGAACACCAAGGGTTTGCAGAGTTATCAAAAAAAGCAAAGGATGGCTACTTTGAAGAATCTAAAATATAAGACATGTTTTCAGTTATTTCACACTTTTTTGTTAAGTACATAATTCCACATGTGTTCATTCATAGTTTTGATGCCTTCAGTGAGAATCTACAATGTAAATAGTCATGAAAATAAAAAGGAAACACATTGAATGAGAAGGTGTGTCCAAACTTTTGGCCTGTACTGTAGAAAACTTTGAAAAAGGGGTCAGACTTGACCCGAGGACAACAGGAGGGTTTCCACCTTTACTCCAGTCTGCAGAGCTGAACACTGGCGGCTCAGCGGCTCCCTCTGCTGGTCACAGACACCACACACACCTAGCAGCAGTAACCCTCCAGAACTGCACAGAGACAGACAGACAGACAGACAGACAGTAATTAAATGTATTATGTGTATGTTTGCATTCATTCTGATGAGAACAGAAGTTAAGTTCACTCATCCTTTGACCACCGACTGACACCAGCACATTCTTCACTTAGACTTCTCAGAACAGGGTGTGTGTGTGTGTGTGTGTGTGTTGTCTGAGTGTGTGTGTGTGTGTGTGTCTGTGTCTTTGTGTGTGTCTGTCTGAGTGTGTGTGTGCGCGCATGTGTGTGTCTGTGTGTGCGTGTCTCTCTGTGTGTGTGTGTGTGTGTGTGTGTGTGTGTGTGTGTGTGTGTGTGTGTGTGGTGCTGATGAGGTGGGTTCCAGGTCCTCAAGAAGGATCTGGTAACAGTGTCAGAGAACCGGGAGTAAATCACACGGTTAGAGTACCACACACAAAACACACACACACACACGCACACACACGCACGCACACGCACGCACACACACGCACACGCACGCACACACACTAAATCCAGTACTTCATCATCTCAGAAGTACTGCAGTAAAAGTAGCATTAACATTTTGTGAAATACTCTGCTACACACAAGTATAAGTCCCACTTTTAATATTTTGATTTATTCAGAATTAAAGTAAAAGTACTTGTCCGGTATAAGTGTCCCTTTCAGTGATTTTGAATATTATAAACTGAGCTGTATCAGTGATTAGAGCTGCAGCTGACCACTGCAGGACGGTCTGACAGCCCTCCTGATGAGGTCTCAGCGCTCTCTGGTGGCTAAACCATGGAATGGACACACAGTTAGTGAATGACTTCAAACGGGACAAATCCTCCATGTTTACATGTACTAAGAACAGGAAGCAGTTAGGAATACGGTGTGTGTATTCATGCCTATTTGCGTGTGTATTTATTTTGTACTATACTGTACATTATTGTAAGTAAGTAGGTCAAGTTTGTTTCTAGAATACATGTAAGTGCTGTAAAGAAACACTAAGGTGCTGTATAAAAGAACACTGAAATGTAGAAATCAAAAGTAGAAAGAAAGCGCAAACAGATCATCCCAACGACAACAAATAGCAGCAATTAAAAAAGTACCCAAATATAGAAATGATAACCGGTTGAGAGATTGGTGTGTTAGAACGGCCAGGGAGTGAAAAAGGGTCTTTGGCTTAGATTTAAAACCAGAACTAGAGGGAGCACATCTGATATTCACGTGCTTACATACTGTACTTACATATGAATACCTAAACTAAATCTATAGGCAACATGTATTATGTGTCTGTTTGCATTCATTCTGATGAGAACTGAAGTTATGAAATGATTTTTAGGATCCTGGTCATGAAGTTCACTCATCCTTTGACCACCGACTCACACCAGCACATTCTTCACTCAGACTTCTCAGAACAGGGTGTGTGTGAGTGTGTCTGTGTGTGTGTGTGTGTGACTGTGTGAGTGAGTGTGTGTGTATGTGTGTCTGAGTGTGTGAGTGTGTATGTGTGTCTGAGTGTGTGAGTGTGGTGCTGATGAGGTGGGTTCCAGGTCTTCAAGGTGTCATGGAGGATCTGGTAACAGTATCAGAGAGCCGGGAGTAAAACACACACACACACACACACACACACACACACACACACACACACACACACACACACACACACAACACAAGTTCTGCACAGCTACAGGAATCAGCAAAATATATATATACATATAAAATCAGCAAAATATGTGTGTGTATATCTATCTATCTATCTATCTATCTCTCTCTTTTATCTAGTCATAAATGCTCCAAGCTGCATCTGTCTGTCTGTCTATATATCTTATCCTATCAGACTAGGGCTGCAACTAACGCTGACTTTCATAAAAAAGATAACTGATAAATCGCTTATCAAAACAGTTGGCGATTAATTTAATAGTTGACGACTAATCGACTAATCAATCTTTGCAGCTCTAATCTCACTATCTCTCCATCTTGTTTTGCGCCTGACTGGATGAATATTGACTTCATTATTTTTGCTTCTGATTTTCAAACTGGAAAAAATAAAAAATAAAACATGATGGTTGCTGATGTCCAAATATGTCACCAGCTGCAAAATCAGTCTTCATTTTAAAACGCTGCTTTTTAAAGCTCAGTAGTAACATAAAAAAAAAGCAACGTGTCCCTGCTAACTGATCCCAAGAACACTTCTGCACATGCTCAGTACGTCCCTCCCTCCCTCCCTCCCTGCCTCCCTCCCTCCCTGCCTCCCTGCCTCCCTCCCTCCCTAGCAGTTGTACATAACTGTGACACCGGGGGTTGTGTGAAACGTAGCGTGACATGCCGGTTGGCGAGCTGGAGCGTCATCGGGCCTCCTCTCGACACCCAGCCGGTTGGGGGGGGGTCAGAGGTCGAGTGGTGTCCATAGCAACATACTAGTACATACATAACATACATAACCCCCTTCCCACAAACATTCATCAGTGCTGCTCTCACTTTCAGTAAACACTGATCGGTTACTGAGCAGAAACTGCATCGAGTAGGCCATGTGTGTCAAACTCGTGGCACGGGGGGGCCAAGTCTGGCCCCCTCACAAATTTTGATCCGGCCCGCATATCAACTTAGGGTTCACAATAATTCAGGAAACTGTTTTTCAAACTGCAGTTACGCTAGCCTGGATGCCAGCCGAACTCAGCCCCGCCCACAACATTTGAGATCGGGAAGAAATCACAGCTCAGACTGTTGATTTACACAAGAGATCCACACTACTGCTGATTTACACAAAAGATCCACACTACTGCTGATTTACACAAGAGATCCACACTACTGTTGATTTACACAAGAGATCCACACTACTGTTGATTTACACAAGAGATCCACACTACTGTTGATTTACACAAAAGATCCACACTACTGCTGATTTACACAAGAGATCCACACTACTGTTGATTTACACAAGAGATCCACACTACTGTTGATTTACACAAGAGATCCACACTACTGCTGATTTACACAAGAGATCCACACTACTGTTGATTTACACAAAAGATCCACACTACTGCTGATTTACACAAGAGATCCACACTACTGTTGATTTACACAAGAGATCCACTCTACTGCTGATTTACACAAAAGATCCACACTACTGTTGATTTACACAAGAGATCCACACTACTGCTGATTTACACAAAAGATCCACACTACTGCTGATTTACACAAGAGATCCACTCTACTGCTGATTTACACAAAAGATCCACACTACTGCTGATTTACACAAGAGATCCACACTACTGCTGATTTACACAAAAGATCCACACTACTGTTGATTTACACAAGAGATCCACACTACTGCTGATTTACACAAAAGATCCACACTACTGTTGATTTACACAAAAGATCCACACTACTGTTGATTTACACAAGAGATCCACTCTACTGCTGATTTACACAAAAGATCCACACTACTGTTGATTTACACAAGAGATCCACACTACTGCTGATTTACACAAAAGATCCACACTACTGTTGATTTACACAAGAGATCCACTCTACTGCTGATTTACACAAGAGATCCACTCTACTGCTGATTTACACAAGAGATCCACTCTACTGCTGATTTACACAAAAGATCCACTCTACTGCTGATTTACACAAAAGATCCACACTACTGCTGATTTACACAAGAGATCCACTCTACTGCTGATTTACACAAGAGATCCACACTACTGCTGATTTACACAAAAGATCCACACTACTGCTGATTTACACAAAAGATCCACACTACTGCTGATTTACACAAAAGATCCACACTACTGCTGATTTACACAAAAGATCCACACTACTGCTGATTTACACAAAAGATCCACTCTACTGCTGATTTACACAAGAGATCCACACTACTGCTGATTTACACAAAAGATCCACACTACTGTTGATCCACACTACTGTTGATTTACACAAAAGATCCACACTACTGTTGATTTACACAAAAGATCCACTCTACTGCTGATTTACACAAGAGATCCACTCTACTGCTGATTTACACAAGAGATCCACACTACTGCTGATTTACACAAGAGATCCACTCTACTGCTGATTTACACAAAAGATCCACTCTACTGCTGATTTACACAAGAGATCCACTCTACTGCTGATTTACACAAAAGATCCACTCTACTGCTGATTTACACAAGAGATCCACTCTACTGCTGATTTACACAAAAGATCCACACTACTGTTGATCCACACTACTGTTGATTTACACAAAAGATCCACACTACTGTTGATCCACACTACTGTTGATCCACACTACTGTTGATTTACACAAAAGCATGTTGAACGATAGCATACTAGCGAGTATGTAGGGCAGGGTGTGCGATTTCAGACGCCACCTATGTGAAATAACCACACGGTAAAGCCGGTTTTTGCATACTGCTGTGAATTAAATACAGGGCTGGGAACCATTACATTACATTACATGTCATTTAGCTGACGCTTTTATCCAAAGCGACTTACACTTGTTACATATCAGAGGTCACACACCTCTGGAGCAACTAGGGGTTAAGTGTCTTGCTCAGGGACACATTGGTTGATGTATCGCAGTGGGAATCGAACCCGGGTCTCCCACACCAAAGGCACGTGACGTATCCACCGCGCCGCCACCACCCGAGTTCAACGCTGTTTAGGCACCGAGCGAACTGCCTCTTGAGCGTCGAGTATTGAAGTGGAAGTTTGGTTTTGAGAGGTTCTGTTTTTATTTCTCGGTTCCTGGAACCTGCGCCCTCTGGTAACAGCTTGACAGTAGACTGGCGTTTCACGGCGCTGTGCCGGAGCCGAAAACCGAAGAAACGACGAACAATCCCAGAGGGAAGACTCTCCGTCTCGCCTGTGGATAACACACAATCCTAGACGGCAACAATCGGTCTCTTGCTCATTGACTTGCGCCGCTCTCGTAGAGAAAAGTTCATCACAATTCAACTCTGGCAGTGGGCGGAGGGTGTGCGTGTGACGAGCACGAACGCGACAGTTTCACGGGGTTGTGCCCGCTTGTCGCGTCGCCTGTCATATTGCCCACGCCCCCCCCCCCATCTTCCCGCTCGCCTCTCATTGAAAACGAATAACGAGTCACGACAATCGCTCCCCGCGTGAAAAGTCCTTAAAGTGCTCATATTCTGCTCATTTTTAGGTTCATAATTGTATTTTAAAGGTTGTACCTGAATAGGTTTACATGGTTTAATTATCAAAAAACACCATATTTTAGTTGTACTGCACATTGCTGCAGCTCCTCTTTTCACCCTGTGTTCAGCTCTCTGTTTTAGCTACAGAGTGAGACATCTCACTTCTGTAACATCTTTGTTGTCAGTCGCACATGCTCAGTAGCTAGGTAAGGACTACATGCTCAGTAGCTAGGTAAGACTACATGCTCAGTAGCTAGGTAAGGTCTACATGCTCAGTAGCTAGGTAAGACTACACGCTCAGTAGCTAGGTAAGACTACATGCTCAGTAACTGGGTAAGGACTACATGCTCAGTAGCTAGGTAAGGTCTACATGCTCAGTAGCTAGGTAAGACTACATGCTCAGTAGCTAGGTAAGGACTACATGCTCAGTAGCTAGGTAAGGACTACATGCTCAGTAGCTAGGTAAGGTCTACATGCTCAGTAGCTAGGTAAGACTACACGCTCAGTAGCTAGGTAAGGTCTACATGCTCAGTAGCTAGGTAAGGTCTACGTGTTCAGTAGCTAGGTAAGACTACATGCTCAGTAGCTAGGTAAGGACTACATGCTCAGTAGCTAGGTAAGACTACATGCTCAGTAGCTAGGTAAGGTCTACATGCTCAGTAGCTAGGTAAGACTACATGCTCAGTAGCTAGGTAAGGTCTACATGCTCAGTAGCTAGGTAAGACTACATGCTCAGTAGCTAGGTAAGGTCTATCACGTACAGTAACAAGGTAACGAACCACAGTAGCTAGGTAAGACTATGCTCAGTAGCTAGGTAAGGTCTACATGCTCAGTAGCTAGGTAAGACTACATGCTCAGTAGCTAGGTAAGGTCTACGTGCTCAGTAGCTAGGTAAGACTACATGCTCAGTAGCTAGGTAAGACTACATGCTCAGTAGCTAGGTAAGGTCTACGTGCTCAGTAGCTAGGTAAGACTACATGCTCAGTAGCTAGGTAAGACTACATGCTCAGTAGCTAGGTAAGACTACATGCTCAGTAGCTAGGTAAGGACTACATGCTCAGTAGCTAGGTAAGACTACATGCTCAGTAGCTAGGTAAGGACTACATGAGCTAGCTAGCTGTTTCTCCAACTTCGGCCTGTACAAGGCGCTCAATGGTGTTTTTTGCCCCCAACTGCTCCTTCCAGGCAGCGCTGCGACCGCTGCCTTCAAGGCACCTAACCCTAACCTTAACCCTAACCCTAACCAGTGCCTCCCAGGCAGCGCTGCCTGGAAGGCAACGTTGGGGGCAAAAAACACCGATAAACATACGAGGCAGGATTAGCCGGGAGACTTCTTCTAAACGAGGGCGCACTTCCATCTTTGCGTGGAATACCTGCAGAACAGGGACATGGAAGTAGTTCTTTTGGAGATTATGGTGAACTTGTGTGTGTTGTAGCAGCGCTTTGCCATTGAGAACAAGCTAGCATGCTAGCGCTAGTTTGCCCCTTCGTCTCGGCTAGTGACGTAGAAAGCCGTGCAGATTTTGACCAGCTCACCCGGAGACTGAAGGCAGGACACATTCAGAAACCGGATCTCACTCGGAACACTGTTGATGTTTTTTTTTCCAAGTTTGTATGCATGTGGAAGCACCAGAGACACAAAATAACACCCAGAATCCCAGAAAAAAGTGATTTCTTTCATAATATGGGCACTCCAAGTGGAATGGTTCGCAGAAAGTTATGAGGCGGGAGTCGACAGTGCAAATTCAATTCAATTTCAATTCAATTTTATTTATAGTATCAAATCATAACAAGAGTTATCTCGAGACACTTTACAGACAGAGTAGGTCTAGACCACACTCTAATTTAGACACCTCTTGCATAAACTGTATTAACCTCAACTTGCTGTGAGTTCAGTTCAGATATCGAAACACGTTCAGCTTTCGGGCCTGCAGCTGCATCGCCACCCGTCGATGACGACAGCGTGACAGAAGTACCACGGCAGCATCGTGTTCACAGGTTATCTTCAGCGTGTTTTGAGGCCCTGCAAGTTGAAAGTCAATTCACTGAACTCAAAACCAATGACTGCACAAAAAAGGGAGGAAATGGTTCAGGGCAATTAGGGCTGGGGTTGAAATAATCGATTCTCCGGGTTAAAATAATCACTTGTCGTGAGTGATCTGACATCGATTAATAAAATCCAGAAATAGATCTTTTAATATCTGACTTTTCGCCCGTGGACGTGTGAGTAAAAAGTACTTTAAAATAACTTTTTGGGGGGTCAGTTCTCAAAATAAACACTAACCTGGTGCATTATAAAATATATCTAAGGGTTGCTTCTTGCTTTTACAATTTACAGCAAAATAATCTCTTATATCCAAGCTAAATTGGTATGGCAACTAAAAAATTCTCTAACTTTACTGAGATTGAATCGGATGTGGAATAATGTATATAAAAATAATAATGGAATCGGGACCTTGCGACTCAGACTCAAATGGATTTGAGAAATCATTGGCGATACCTGCAGCCTTAAAGGGATACGCCACCGTTTGTTGAAATAGGGCTCATCACGGTCTGCCCTAGCTGTAGATAGGTGAGGTCTCCTCTAGCTGTAGATAGGTGAGGTCTCCTCTAGCTGTAGATAGGTGGAGTCTCCTCTAGCTGTAGATAGGTGGAGTCTCCTCTAGCTGTAGATAGGTGTGGTCTCCTCTAGCTGTAGATAGGTGGGGTCTCCTCTAGCTGTAGATAGGTGAGGTCTCCTCTAGCTGTAGATAGGTGGGGTCTCCTCTAGCTGTAGATAGGTGGAGTCTCCTCTAGCTGTAGATAGGTGGAGTCTCCTCTAGCTGTAGATAGGTGGGGTCTCCTCTAGCTGTAGATAGGTGAGGTCTCCTCTAGCTGTAGATAGCTGGGTCAACGCATTTTTTGTGAATGCATCGTTTTGGTCCGGTGCAACACCGGCAGCGCCGCCGCTAGTTAGCTTAGCGTAGTGAATGGAATCCTATGTTGCCGGTTAGCATGTTGTGAGTAAAAGTGAGCCGACAAAAGACAAAAAAACAACCTAATTACTTGCACTGAGACAAATAATGCGTTGGCCCACCTATCTACAGCCAGGGGAGACCGTGATAAGCCCTATTTCAACAAACGGTGGCGTATCCCTTTAAACGTAACAACTGGTAACTCGTGTAAATAGGTCTGCAACGGGACGAGCACATGCTGAAGCATCGCTATGAACTTCTGCACTTTAATGGAAAAGTATTTTCTTCTCCTCCGCAGGGTTTTGTGTGTTTCGAACAGTGGATTTTCTCTCCTGGCTCTCAACACGGCAAACAGCTGCTGAGCTATCAAAATCCAGTCCATCATGTTAACACAGCACCCCACTCACGACCATGGCGTGTGTGTGTGTGTGTGTGTTGTTGTTGGGGAGGAGGGGGGTGTTTTCATCCCTCTGATATGGAGGGCTTAGCTCAACAATGGTCGTATTGAGGAGGCCGTTGCCCCGCGTGGCCTGGCGTGGATGGAGGGTTATGGAGAGGGGTTTTTGGGGGAGGGTGGGGGCGGGGGGGTGTTGGGTGATGTTCTTTGGGGGTGTTGTTATGCGTAGAGACCCTTAGCGCTACAGCTGTCGCCTGGCACGCTCCGGCCTCGGGGAGAACCGACAGCTCGCGTCACTGCCAAGTGTCCTCTGTCATCGTGGGGCATCTGGAGGGGAGTGGGGGGGGGCGGGCTGGGATCAACCACTCTCCCTACCTCCCTCACCCCTGGGCTGCGTGTCACCCAGCTGCTTCACCCTCCGATGCCCCCGCTGAGACGCAGCGCGGGACAGTTTGAGCGTCGAGTCGTTGATGCCGCTCACGCGCCGGCCGTCGAGTCGGCCGCTGTCAATCTCGCTCGCAAAGCAGGCGACTCATCAGCCAGCTCGTTTACACGAAATACTTTTTGTATTTTGTGGGAGGGGGGGGAAATGGCACCTTGCACTTTTGCAACTCTGTGATTGACACTCAAATCTTACCCAGAATGCATTGTGATCTTTTCATTGTTTCCGTTTGACATCCTAAAGGTTGGACGAACGAGGAGACGAGAGACTTTTTGACTTTAATTTACGAGCAAAATATAAAACAAAAATCCAAAGCAAAAATCCAAGAAATGCCAGAATTTATCAGGAACCTCGCAAAGGAAATGACGAAAATGCTTCAACCAAAAGGGTTTTCGTGAAGGGTCTCTGAACAGCGATCTCCCAGAACAGTTTGGAGCGCCGTCGTTCCCACGCCACAGGCCGCCCCCGGGGCATTTACGTGCATCTGCATCATCACAGCAATGCGTTGATAGCGTGGTCGTTTTCTTATTATAGCGCGATATGTCGCTATCAGCTGGCACATTTAATAAGCACTATTACAACTTGTGCAATATTGATCATGTGTTGGTAGATGGCGCGATCCATTTCGTCTAGCAAAACTTTGTTCGCAAATGTTTGCTTGAATGTTGTGCAATTCAGTGCGAAAATGAACGGAAACACTTTAAAATGTCTCAAATCAATTCGATATACCAATTTCACCGCAAAACAGCACCGTGACGTCATCACGCAACAGGTTTTTATTCGCGTTAAAACCGTTGGATGGAAACACACTTTCACACTCAGCTTTTATTCGCATGAGTTTTTTTTACCGAACTTCAGATAATTCGATCAACAAGCGGGTGGAAACTTAGCTGCTGTTAACTTGTTTTGTTGTTTGCTCATTTCTCGCCGCAGATCGAGCTGTAACGGGTAAGCGAGCGGCGTTGGCGCTGAAAGCTAATTTGCCCACGCACTTTTAAATCCTCCGTTCTCCTATGAGACTTTTCTCCATTTGGATTTGGAATCCATAGCTGGCAAAAATAAAAATTGAGCGTCCAACACGTTATTTCCGGCACTCTGGTGAATTTTTATGCAACAATTTGTGTAGCACAAGATCGTTTATAGATCTCGACACTTCCTATTTTTTCAGAGGGGACAAATCTACCTCTTCTAAATATTAGGGGGTGAATATCCCCTGCATAATTTCCCCGTTGTGGCCGGAGCAGCCCAGTGTCATGGGCAGTTTGTGAAATGGTCACGTTCGAAAATCGTGACCTGTACGCGAATGAATAAATAAAAAAATAACGTGACTTTTTTACGAACTGGCGTGAGACCCTATGTCTGCAGTAGCGCGGCATCGCTGTGGTCGTTGGCTTTTTGCACCGCAGCTTATCGGCGGACCTAGGGCTGGGTACCGAACGTCAATACTTTCATGGTATCGAAAAAAAATACTCCAATCCTAGGAGTATCGAAAAATTATTTATCTTTCGGTGACAAATTTCGGTTCCAAAAGCATCTGAGCGCGTAAGCGCAAGCTTATCTGTCCTCTCTGCATACTGACACTGAGCGGAGCTCCGACCGACACACACACACACACACACACACACACACACACACACACACAACACACACACACACACACGGGAAGTGTGGTCGGAGTAAACTGTCTGGAGTTTTGTTGAAGTCACGGTTGGTTTCAAGTGTGGTTAAAAATTTTTAAAACTTGACACAGACAGCGTTCGCTGCGGTATGATATTAATGGCGAGCCGAAAGCAGTCGTGGTGCTGTTGACGTTACACTTCCTCTTAGACAAGCAGGCACAACGGTGGTTTCTCTGCCCTGATGACTGACTGACAGGTTGAGCTTGCAATGCACTTTTATTGATGGTATTCTGAGTGAGCAGTTTTACCAGATTTTTTAATTTTGATAACTGTTTTGATTCACAATTAAGGTGGAAAATAAAAGCTTTTGTGTTTAATGTATTTTTGTTGATGTTGAAATGGATTTTAAAACACATGGTATCGAAAAAAGTATCATAAGGAACCGGTATCGAAACTGAGGTATCGAAATTGGCACCGGATCGAAAGATTCTGAACGATACCCAGCCCTAGGCGGACCCCTCCACTTGTTACATCACTCCCGTCCATATCGTCTGTCTCAAAAAGTTGAAATATCCACGGTGACATCTGTTTAATTGAAAATCCAGGCCTGATCGATGTGTGCCAAACCGCAAGTGCAGAGGTTTAGACGGCCGCCCCGTCACTTCTTGTTCTCTGTTCTTCCAGCGCTCAGCTCACAGTTGCTTTATTATTTATCAGCCGGCGTCGGGCCAACAGTTGCTGCTCGGCCTCTCGTCCTCTCTGAAGCCACCTGGAGCTGTCACTTCACTCCGCTGCTGGCTCAGAGACGGTCTGCAGAAAACCACTTCACCCTGAAAACACGATGGGGTCGGATTCAAAAGGTTTTAAGGAACGAGGTCAAAGCGTTCAAAGTTGCGGTTTTGTCTCAATCAGATATATGACGCACGCAAAGCTTTCCTTTACAGCAGGGGGTCAAACTCAATGTCACTAAGGGGCCGCACTGGAAATGCTGATCACAATAACGGCCAGACATGTTGAGTTCATTGACATGCTTTTATTTAACAACACAAAGTCAATTAACTTTGTATTATTGCACGTCTTATATATGGCTTTCTCCCACACAGTTAAAAAAAAGTCAGCAAAAAAGTTTCTTAGCCATCATAGAATTTTAGCAAGTCACGAAAAACAAATTTTTAAAAAGCAGCCGAATCACCACAAGCCTGAATATTAAAAATCTCTCTGCTTCTGAGGGGAATTTCGGAGTCTCAAAGTCGGGAAATCGGTCAAATTCTGCACGGCAGTGTCGCATAATTACAGTATGAAAAACAGTTTCCTCGTTTGTTTTGGTGTGGTGCACAACTAGTCGGGCCAAAATGTGCTGTTAAACTGCTAAACTGGTATGCGGGCCTGATCAAAATTTGCAAGGGGCCGGATATGGCCCCCGCGCCTTGAGTTTGACACACGTGCTCTACAGGTTCTTTGATTCTTTTGATTGAAAGAAGTTCCTCGGGTTGAACTGGACATCGTCGCCAAGTCCTACTTATCCACGCGGACGTTGCTTTTGAATGAAAAGTCAATAGAATAGACTAACCCTTGAGCAACGTATTTCAGGCAGTAACAAGGTGTTAAATACCCAGATGTCTGACTGAGTACTGGGCTAATGTTTGTTTTACCACAGCATACACAGTATCTCACAAAAGTGAGTACACCCCTCACATTTTAGTGAATATTTCATTATATCTTTTAATGGGACAACACTGAATAAATTACACTTTGCTACAATGATAAAGTTCTCTTGGCCTTTGGAATTAAAATAGCCCCCCATCATCATATACCCTTCACCATACCCCCACATCATCACATACCCTTCACCATACCCCCCACATCATCACATACCCTTCACCATACCCCCACATCATCACATACCCTTCACCATACCCCCCACATCATCACATACCCTTCACCATACCCCCACATCATCACATACCCTTCACCATACGGCATGGGATACTTTCCATAAAATCATCTCTCAATGCAAATCAAACCAGCTATTAGGCTAACTGACATAAAACCATGCTAATCTCTAGGTATGGTTAAATTATTAAATGTGATTTTTTTTTTTTTTAAGGATCTGTACAAAACAAAGATTTTTTTTCTCGAGTCCGAGGATACAATTTGAAGGCTGGAGCACCACAATACTTAATTCAGACACGTTATGCCTTTAAGAAACAACTGACCCTTTGGTTGTTTGTCGGATTTGATCCGACAAACACCGAGGAAGCTTTGTCACGTTTCAAAAGCAGTTTGCAAGCCTCGGGCAGCATTAAACAACACTCACACAAATCTTCTCGGGAGACAGGGACTTGTTTTGACTCAGGATTTGTTGGGACTTGTTCCGAACGAAGACGAAAGGTCATTCCAGCTGACGATCCGATGAGTTTTCAACAACATCCATAACTGGTTCGTCCGTTAAATCTTAGACATCCTCTCAACATTTTCTGCGTTCTGGTGAATTGTTATGCAACAATATGTGCAGCACAAGTTGACACAATTATTAATAGCATCGCAGAGAGAAATATCGGTCTCATAAAGCAGTTTGCGAGCCTCGGGCAGTCCTTCCAGAAAAACGCGGAGTTTTTTTGCGATTGTTGCGAGCAAAAATCCTTGATTATGCGGCACGTTTTCTTAAAAAAATGCGATGGAATATGCGGGATATTTATGCGATGAAATAGCGGGTACTTGCAAAAACTGTGGTTTGATGAAAAAGAGAAGAAGAAGTGATTCCCCCAACACCCTGCTTTTTTTAAACTTAATTTCCAAAAATAGTTTACAGATATTCAGTCATTGCAATAAGTAAACAAATAAGATACAAAAATATATCCAAATAATATAATATTAAAGTAAAAATAAAATAGTCTAAACAGAGGGAAATAAAAGATACAAAAGAGACAGACTTTCAAAAGCACTTAAACAAAGAAAATTGAGTAGACATCAGATATTAAGATAGCTTTCTTATTGGATACCAACTTAAGAGACTCAGAGTACATACACTACACAATTACGTCACTTCATAACGTTCCCATGGCAACAGGGGAAAATGGCCGCTGAAACTGCATGATCCATGCCATCATCTACCATCATCATTTTGATAACTCTGTAGTAACAGGTTGGGGAGGATTTTTCATGCATTACGATGTGCAGAATGGGGGAATAAGTGATTGTTTGGCTGCAACATTTTTCAACTTTCTGCTGAGATATATTACGGGACTTTTTTGCAACGAAAATGCGGGGGTTATGAAATCATGCAAGCGCCGCATATTTTGCGCGGAAATCGGCAATTTATGCGGCTAAAGTGCGGCATATTTGAAAAAATGCGGCCCCCCCGCATGAATATGCAGACTTTGGCTGATTATGCGTTGAATTATGCGATCGCATAATCACGTTTTTCTGGAGGGACTTCTCAGGCAGCATGCTCGGTCTAAACTTGACCACAACATAAAACTTACACACAGTACAGGCCAAAAGTTTGGACACACCTTCTCATTCAATGTGTTCCTTTTTATTTTCATGACTATTTACATTGTAGATTCTCACTGAAGGCATCAAAACTATGAATGAACACATATGGAATTATGTACTTAACAAAAACGTGTGAAATAACTGAAAACATGTCTTATATTTTAGATTCTTCAAAGTAGCCACCCTTTGCTTTTTTTGGTAACTCTGCAAACCCTTGGTGTTCTCTCAATGAGCTTCATGAGGTAGTCACCTGAAATGGTTTTACCTTCACAGGTGTGCTTTGTCAGGGTTAATTAGTGGAAGTTTTTTTTGTTAAGTACATAATTCCATATGTGTTCATTCATAGTTTTGATGCCTTTAGTGAGAATCTACAATGTAAATAGTCATGAAAATAAAAAGGAAACGCATTGAATGAGAAGGTGTGTCCAAACTTTTGGCCTGGACTGTACCTACAAATGTTTTTGGGAGACAGCGCCTTGTTTTGACTGAGGATTTGTTGGGACTTTGTCCTGACCCGAAGAGGAAAGGTCACTCCAGCTGGCGGTCCGAAGAGCTCCAACATCCATAACTGGGACAGTTGGCCGTCTGTTAAACCTTAAACATCATCTCGGAGACGCCAACGCCTCTTCGCCCCCGGTCTACCTGATCCTCGTATCCAACCTCTTCTCTCTGTGTCTTCAGAGGCCGTAAAGATCGGGGGGGGCCCCCCCTCCATCAAACCGAGGCCACTCGCCCACCGCCTCCCTGTGTGGTCGCTCGTAAACTGGTCCTCGTGGCGGCCCCGCGTCGCTGCCACTTGCCTTGCACGTAAAAAAAAAAAAATAAAAAAAACGTCTCGTTAAAAGAGCCCCCGTTACCTTTTGGAGCGGCGTGGCGCTCCGAGAAAACAAACACCTCGCAAACTAACGCTGCACAGATGGTTTTCCACTTCTGAAGACCGGTCCCCCGACAAACAACTCCACCCCAAAACAAAGAGCGCTCGCCGCTCATCGGCCCCCGGATGCAGTTTCATTCGCCCGTTAAAAGGAAGCCAAGGGGTCGTGTCGCGTTACGCTCGGGTCAAATGCTGCCTTTACATCTTCGCTAAGAGACGGTAAACAAGTTCTCTTCTGTGATGATTCCCTTTTAATGGAAACCAAACGTGTGTGTGGAGGTTTTAAGAGGAAGGAAGGGGAGAACAGACCACGACCATCGTGTGTGTGGTTTGCGTTTTCGTTGCGTTTATCGACATTAAAGTTCCGTGGCTTTGAACAATAAAGAGGCTGCAGTCTCTGACCACATGTTGTTCATCCTTGGCTGTTGGTTTTTAACAGCAGGTTGAACTCAAGATTCCTCCAAACTGAATCAGAGGTCAGTTACTCATTCGGTTTCACACTTCAAATGCTTCTTGGGTTTGTCACACTCTGAACGTTAAAACCAGATCCTGAACGGTAACTTCAGCAATGTTTTGGCACGCAGACCGGCACGGATATCAGACACCAACATGACATCACGACTTCGCGCAAACCAGGGTTCATACGCATTTTAACCAATACTTTTTGGCAAATTTCCATGACTCTTTGTTCCTGAAAATGTCAGTCGACATTATACAATAAGAATAAAAATCTGTCGACTTACTTGGGTCAGTTTATGATACTGAAGTGAACAGCAATCGAGCACAGCCCTAGTGAACACAGCGCCCCTCTTTCATTCCTTCAAACAGCTTCGTGAAAAGGTCAGCGTAGCGCTGTGTGCGCATATCCAAAAACCTGTTGATAGCCCTAGTCTTTGGTCAAGTTTAAAAAGTAGCTGTAGTGTTTCTCCTTCTTTTCTTTTGGCCGTGCATCTCTACCGCGGCCGTGCAAACTGTCGGCTGGTTGGTTTGTGTACGGCAACCGTAGCAACGCACAGAGCTGACCGTACGCGGTAAACAGGCGAGAGGCCGTAAACTGTCACACACTGCTGTTAAAGCCCTGATTGAGACGCAGATTCTAAGGGCGTTTTCACACATACCTCGTTTGGTCCGGACTCTCAGACTTTTTAGTTTGATCCGAACCAAAATTAAAGGTGTGAAACCTCCCCCGGACCACGGGCCGGATCAAAAGACCAAATTTTGGTCCGATAAAAAGAGGTGGTCTCGGTCCGGACCAAACTGAACCATGGTCCGGTTCGTTTGTAGTGTGAAAGCGTTTTTTGGATGGTTTGGACTTTCGGACCAAATACAAGAAGCTCTGGCAGGCTCTCCTCGTGTTACAAGACCGGGGAAGCTCCTTTAAGGAACAGCTCGGTGCTTAGTGAGAGAGAGAGAGAGAGAGAGAGACAGAGAGAGAGAGAGAGAGAGAGAGAGAGAGAGAGAGACAGAGAGAGAGAGAGAGAGAGAGAGAGAGAGAGAGAGAGAGAAAGAGAAAGAGAGAGAGAGAGAGAGAGAGAGAGAGAGAGAGAGAGTGACGGTGAATGCGCTCAAAGAAGACAGCTGTCGGCTATCAGAGCATAGAATACATCAGCAGTTTATTTGTTAAGTGGTAGTAAATGTACAGTGGAGGTTTCAGTTTGTCTCTGAATAAATGCTCCAGAAAGAAAGTTCCCGTGTCTCGCATCTCAACATCACAACAAAAGGGGAGAGCAGCGGTCGGTTGAAAAAACTCGACACAGAGAGAGGGACGGGGATGCCCGCCTACAAACCAATCAATTAAATCAGAATCAGAAATACTTTAATAATTATTTTCGTTACCACTCCAGGTATACAAACAACAAATAAAAACAACATATATTATCAATACTTTAAACATATATAATAAAAACAAATATACAGTAATAATATATAAAATATGAAATGTACAGCGATAATGTGCAAATAGTGCAATAAAAAGAGAAAATGAATTGTCTGTTGAGATGATTATAGTGCGAAAACAAAAAGCAGAAGTGATTGTCTATTGTCTATGTTTGCGATGAGATGCTATTATAATTATCTGGAGACGCAGCTCACGTATGTGAGGACGGCAGGACGTAGTTTTGTCACGTAGAGATCTTTAGTGCGCTTGCAAAACTGCAGTGTGAAACCAAAACTTACCGGATCAAATGTAGACAATGTAACAAAAACATGAACCTTGGTCCGGACTTTCATGTGTGAAAACGCCCTAAAAGTGCTGTGTGCATGTCCAAAGAATGCTTCTAAAAACCTGAATGATAACGACACGTCCAAAGGGAACGTGCTGTTTACATGATCTATATCAAACTCGGAATAGAAAGAAAGCCAGAGTCGAGCCTGAACTTTCCTCTCAGAGGTCAGAGGTCATTTCCAGCAGAATAAAACTCCGCTCCGGTCCAAATGGAGCTTTAAACCTCTGGCATCGGCCGCCGCCTTTTGCAAAACTATCAATAAAAGGGTTCCAACTTGGCACAAGGCTCAGATTCTGCAGATTTGAGCGGACGATTAACACACAAGAGGCTCTCAGAGCGGCAGAAATCCCCTCTCTGCTGCACGGTGTCCCGTTACCCAGCACCAATTTTCAGGGGTTTTAAGCGTCTTCCTGTGGAAATCAGCATATTCTCTGTGGTTGACATGATTCACGGTGAAGGTCTAACCGGAGCCAATCCTGAGCCGAGCGGCCGCCCGCTGCTGCTGCTGAAAGGCCATACTTCAAAGTGCTCGTCCACAGACCTTCAGATTAACCCCCGAAACACTCCGCCCGGAGGGCAGCCAAGTTACTTCTCTCCGTACAGATACGGCGATGTTATCTGTGATTACTCAGACGCTGTAACATTAATCCCACAAAGGAAGTAAAGTCGCCGCAGCTGCACCAACGCCGGAACATGTAGACGATAAAACAGGCAGAAGATGATGGATATTTTCTCTATGCTGCTCTAATGTCGGAGTCCAGTTCTTACATTTCGGACTTTACTGTTGAAGTCAAGACTGTCATTTAGAAACGGACAGTTTTTGGGCCATATTTTAAACTATCTAAGCACATGGCGTGGAGCGCCTGGCGCAGGTGTGTTTAGGGCGTGTCCAAATCCACTTTTGCTAGTTTGACGGTGGTAAAAAGGGTCCGTGTGCCGGGCGCCTGGTCCTAAAGGGTTGTTCTTAGTGTCTTCATTAATCAGAGGTGTGTTTTGGGCGTAACATGCAATCAACCAATCAGAGATCATCTCCCATTCCCTTTAAAAGCCAGGCGCGTTTGGACCTTGGAGCATTGCTGTTATGATGGAGGATTTGCACCCTAATATTATTATTAGTATTCTTCTGCATGTGTGTGTGCTGCTGTGTGTCCCTGTGTGTGTAACAAGCATAGTGTGCGCGCGCTGTGCACGAGCCTAGGAGCATTTTACTAATGCTCTGTTAAAATAACAATGAAATGCTGCGTTATTGACTTTAGACCAGGTTTTTGTTGGTCAATGCCGCCATTACTTCCCGCTGCCTCAAGATAGCAATACTCCCAGAATGCAACTGAACACACCTCCCTGTAAGACCAGAACGCCCAGAATGCACCTGA
The DNA here is from genome assembly GCF_010015445.1 of Perca fluviatilis. Taxonomy (NCBI): domain Eukaryota; kingdom Metazoa; phylum Chordata; class Actinopteri; order Perciformes; family Percidae; genus Perca; species Perca fluviatilis. Next base: position 4,800,970 of record NC_053119.1, on the reverse strand, counting down.
ACACACCTCCCTGTAAGACCAGCACGCCCAGAATGCACCTGAACACACCTCCCAGTAAGACCAGCACGCCCAGAATGCACCTGAACACACCTCCCTGTAAGACCAGCACGCCCAGAATGCACCTGAACACACCTCCCTGTAAGACCAGCACGCCCAGAATGCACCTGAACACACCTCCCTGTAAGACCACCACGCTCAGAATGCACCTGAACACACCTCCCAGTAAGACCAGCACGCCCAGAATGCACCTGAACACACCTCGCTGTAAGACCAGCACGCCCAGAATGCACCTGAACACACCTCCCTGTAAGACCACCACGCTCAGAATGCACCTGAACACACCTCCCAGTAAGACCAGCACGCCCAGAATGCACCTGAACACACCTCCCTGTAAGACCAGCACGCCCATGGGGGCACAGAT
>NC_053119.1:4790549-4795549 GCF_010015445.1 Perca fluviatilis | reverse complement strand
ACACACACACACACACACAGCTCTGTGCTATCAAACCTCTGGCAGCCTCCACCTGCCTTCCTCCCTGACTACACATGGCTGAGAGAGCTGTGTGTGTGTGTGTGTGTGTGTGTGTGTGTGTGTGTGTGTGTGTGTGTGTGTGTGTGTGTGTGTGTGTGTGTGTGTCTCTGTCTTTTCAATTTTTTTTAAGGTCACGATTCGATTCATATTTAGATTTAAAAAAAACAATGTTTTCCAACAGGGACGGCAATGCCACAATACGAGCCACAAGATGGTAAAAAGGTATTTAACAACGAGAGTTTAAGGTTCCTCAGAGTTTACAAGGTGCAATTGATTGCACATCTAGTCTAACAAGGTGCACATGAATGCACCATGGAGGCCCGTTGGAGCAGACATGCTGTACCTTTGTCGTTTGTCTCCATAACTCGCTCACGGGGAAGGCAAAACGTTGCCACACGGTGACTTCAGGAGGATCCTTCCAGTGCTGTAGTTTTCTCAGTTTCATCTCAGACTTCCCAAAGCCCAAGACCTGGACTCTGGACCTGGACTCTGGACCTGGGGCGACAGAGCCTTCTCAGCTGCTGCACCCACCCTCGGGAAATCCAGTGTGGCAGGGTTTTACATTTTTATGATGTAAATTGAGGGAGCTCAAGCAGTATCGGCTCCAAGTATCTGCAGCCGTATCGGTAATCGCCACTAAACAAAATCCATATCGGTCGATCCCTATCAAGCACCCTGTCACTACCCAAAGTGAGTAGAGTGCAGGTGTGAGTTGCGCATGCGTCACTTTGCGACAAGTAACCTACAAGATGCTAACGGCGGTTTGAGCTAACGTTAGCAATCAAGTAGCCTACTAGATGCTAATGGCGGTTTGAGCTAACGTTAGCAATCAAGTAGCCTACTAGATGCTAACGTCGTTTTGAGCTAACGTTAGCAATCAAACAATCATAGATGGCTAAAACGCTTTGAAATGACTGCTAGCTACAAGTTAGCAATCAGACACAACAAAGGCTGTCACTTGAATGGCGTTTTGAGCTAACGTTAGCAATCAAACAATCATAGATAGCTACAACGTTTTTGAAATGACTTCCATCTTCTGTTATTGTATGTAAAGAGAAAAGTTTATTATTTTACAGATTTCACAAATTTCAGTAAGACACGTTATGCCGTAAACCGTTTAAATCTGAGCATGCGCTACTTACTCACATTTGCACTCAACCAGAGCCGGTCTGACTCGGCTAACATCGGGTATGACACGTTATGCCGTAAACCGTTTAAATCTGAGCATGCGCGACTCACATCTGCACTCTACTCACTTTGGGTAGTGACACACCCTACCATCCTTCAACCAGGCCCTCAAAAACTCACCTCTTCCAACTAGCTTTTTCCTGTTAACAGACTTTCCCAGCGTTTCCCTCCTTTTCATTGCCCACCTCTCTTGCTTGCCCCATGCACCGGTGTGTTTTTCTCTTCTTTGGTCCGTTACGTAACTTCGTCTATGTACCTCGTCCGTTTGTTGCATCTACGTAACCACAAGATGGCGGCGCGGACGAAGCTTCGTGGCGCCCTGTGTCTCTCCAGATTCTGCAAATTAGTAGCAATATGCTCGTTTATCTCAAGTATATGTCCTGCCTATGCGCCACCTGTCTATACTTATATATTATTATATTTTTTGCACTTCTGGTTGGATGCAAACTGCATTTCGCTGTCTTTGTACAATGACAATGACGTTTAATCTAATCTAAAGCGTCTTTGAGTGTCTAGAAAAGCGCTAAAAGAAATAAATGTATTATTATTATTATTATTATTATTAAGATGACGTCCTCAAATGTCTTGTTTTGTCCTCAACTCAAAGAAACTAGAACATATTCACATTTAACAAGCTGGAATCAGCAAAGTTTTTCATAAATAAATGACACAACCCAATTATCATAATAGTTGGCGGTTAATTTAATAGGTACAAACTACTCGATTACTCTTTGCAGCTCCAGTAAAATTGTAATTTTACTGGAGCTGCAGTAACTCCAGCTGTGAGATGCATTTAAAGTACAGTAGGAGTAATAAAAAGAAGCACAACATGAAAATTTTAACTAAATTTGAAATAAAAAAAATAAAAATAAATAAAGATTTGACTAAAAAGTGGGTGTCCAGAGTGTCCGACCACCCAAATAAAAATACATTTCATAACTGGAGATCAGGTACCAGAGTGATGAGAAGTTCAGGTGTCTCAGCTGAGACGGGATTCTTCAGATTTAAATTTAGACCCGTTTTCTTCTCACGTCTCGGACTCATGAACCCAGGGTGAAGCGTGCAGAGCGCTTGTGTGTGTGTGTGTGTGTGTGTGTGTGTGTGTGTTGTCACATACTTTCCCAGTGTGTCCGCAGTCTTAGTGAGTATTAGCCGACACATTTCCCCAACATGCCAGCACGTTTAGGAACGCACCCTGCAGTACTCAGCTCGGCCTCCGGGGGTAACCACTGAGCCGACAGCGTCTGTGATGATAAAAAAAAATAAATAAAAAGTCCAAATAAAGTTCACATTCTGGTCAACAATTTATACATTTCTGTTGTGTCCGAATCAGGCTTTTAGACGGGAAATAAACATCCTTTCCACGGCTCGTAGTTTCCTTGTCATCTCGGCAGAGAAGTCCGAACGCGTTACCTTCGGCTTGGTCACTAAAAATATTCCACTTTTTCAGCGTTACGAGGTCTGGAGTTTGAAAGACGCAAGCGTGTTCCAGACGGGAAATGAACGAAAAGATGCCACTATATCTCGTACGTACAGGATAGGATTTCCTACGTAGGAGATAAACTTAGGTTTGGGCCAAAAATGCCCAGGAAACCTTCTTTTTTTTACCTTGCCTTAGGGCTTTCATAGTTTAGTTATGTCAGTACTTTCATAGATATACATATTGTTTATTGACAGAATAAATCCAAAATAAGTGAATAATTGGGTCCATGATATAGGAATACTTCCTAGCTTCTTATAGGGTAACTACCGTTTTTTTCAACCAGGACCCTATGTTCCCTATGTTTTTGTGTTTGAGTGACTGATGGGAACAACAATCTTTGACATTGGTCCAGTATTAAGCGAGATCGCTGCAGTCGGCAGCCGCGAAACGAGCTACAATCTAAGTTAATAGTAATTGTCCAGCTTGTATTTACCGTCACAGAAGTGCTTGTTTTGCCGCTGACAGACTCAGATTAATATTCTAAGTGTCTGACAACATTATGGAAAGGATCCCTTCAGAGATAGACCTTTAAAACCTCTTTGGGACCTTCCTGTTTAACCAGAAACAGCTCTGAAGTCGCTAGCACTAAACCCACCAGACTCCATTTAAAAAAGCAATACTTTTAGCGTGTATAGAGCAAATATATTCTCACATGTAAATCAGTAAACTGTGTGTTTATTTCTACCAAAACTAGAGTTGTGATGGTTGGAAAAGTGGAAAGATGAGTCAAAACGGCTTTTCATAGATTAATTTAGTTTCTGTCAACTGTGAATGAAGTGTATTTTACGATGCTAAAATGACTCTTTATTTACATGGAGTCTGGTGGGTTGAGCGAAAGCAATTTCACTGTTTGTATGTTTAAAAAAAGATCTTGCTCTTTAACAGAGAGGTCGACCTCCTTAGAAATCCTTTCCATAATGTTGTCAGACACTTAGAATATTAATCTGAGTCTGTCAGCGGCAAAACAAGCACTTTTGTGAAGGTAAATACAAGCTGGACAGTTGTCCTATTAACTTAGATTGTAGCTTGTTTCTCCGCTACAGACTGCAGCGATCTGGCTTAATACTGGACCAATGTCAAAGGTTGTTTCACACAGTCACTGAAAAAAACGGTAGTTACCCCTTAACTCGGTTTCCTTCTTTCATTTTTTGACATGCGAATAGCAATGTCTTTGATTTCTTTTTCCTGCTGTCAATCAGGGTTTTTGTAATGGTATAAAATTCTGACAAAGCTCTGGGTAAAAATATATATATATATATAATAAAAATACTCCATCCTGAAAATAAGGAAGCCTTCTTTTATCTCCTTAGTTTAAAAGTTAAAAAAGTAACTCCTACTCTGATGAAACAACTGGTTAAATATCAACTGGACAAACTACAGTTGTGCTCATACGTTTATGAACCCATGCTAAAGTTGACTAAAAACAGGAATAAAAAAAAAAATAATCTTTTGGAAATTGATCTTAATGCCTTAATTAAAAACATTTGGAAAAATCCAACCTGTAAGGACACCAATGTTTATTGTGAATGAATAATGTATCGTAAATAAATAAATGTTCTTCCTTAAAACACAGAGGCCAAAAGTAAGTCCACCCCTATGTTAGATTCCCATAGAGGCAGGCAGATGGTTATTTTTAAAGGCCAGTTATTTCATGGATCCAGGATACTATGCATCCTGATAAAGTTCCCTTGGCCTTTGGAATTAAAATAGCTGTTTTTGGAGAATGAACTCTCTCTGCATTAACATACTGCAGAGAGAGAGCGAGAGCGGCACGTAAGGGCCTCTCAGAAAGAAGATATGTAACGCTCGGATATTTGGCTCTGATACAACCCTGCTCTCTCATTTTACATTTCAGGCATTTCGCTGACACTCTTTTCTCCCAAATGACTCCCCCAGAAGGGAGCCCGGGGAATCAGAAAAACACATGTCATGTTGTTCTGTGAACGCTGGAGGATTTTATCCCAGATATAGCTTACAGTCTTCTCTGGCAGCCACGCTGGAAGACGTACGAGGGATCACAGTGGATGTAATCCGACTGCGTTCGTCGACTGTTCATACGCCACTCCTGCTGAGTGACGGGCTGATAGAATACCAGAGAGATGAGCGACAAACACAGAAGTTCATTAGTGGCAATATTATTAAAAAAGGTATGAACTTTAAACGCTCTGTCCTGCGGATTTTTTTTTAATCATGATTAATCGATTTACCGTTCGGTCTATAAATTGCAACGTGGCATCATGACTTTGCGTAAACATACGCGCCACTTTCC